>NC_083609.1:49212825-49519673 GCF_029168945.1 Cannabis sativa | reverse complement strand
AGTCCCGGAAAGTGATTTAGAGAGTCACTCATCTGTGTTACAATTATTGTGATTAGGGCATCCATCTAGCACGAGATTTCCGTTCAGGTCGGCCAGCACACTTGAATTCGGAAAGCAGGTAAGAACTGTGTATAATGTATGATGTGATTATCTGAATGTATGTATGTGTTAATATGTATACATGCTTATTTGTTGTGATTCTTACACTACCAACACTTGTATGGTTGCGGTACAAAGTGCATTGGTAAGGTGTAGGATGTTTGGAAGTACGTCATGGTGTTACCAGCACTTGTACGGGAAGGTACAAGGTGTCTGTGGTACAACACTAGATAGTACTCAAGGTGCGGTCATACCCTACCTACACTAGTACGAAGGTATACTGAGTGCATGTGGTACATGGTACATGGCCGTATCCTAGTTAGAACGTTCATACTTATTTGTTAAGCTCTGTAATAGGTGTATGGGCGCCTATTTACAGGTCAGAAATTATATGATATGTTATATGCATTTCTTACTGAGTCTGTCGACTCACAGTTCTGCTTCCATGCGTAGGTAAAGGAAAGGCTAAGACTGAACAGGAGTGAACCCAAGCTCAGATGGGATTGTACATGTTAAGCAACGCGACCTGGAGTGTTCGGTCTTGGGACATCTGGGAGTTGTATTTTGAAAGTCGTTGTGCGACCTATAAATTTGTATATTTTGGAATGTATAGTTTGAAAAGTAAATTTTACGAAGTTTGAAAACGGGATCCCGGCACTTGTAAATATTTTATTATAGTACAAAGTTTAGTATTTAATACAAAAGTTTTAATTTGACACGTTTTTCGAGAAATTTCTTTGATTAGCAAAGATTGCACAATAATTTAAAAGCACTGTAGCGTGCCTTAGCATTAGGGCGTTACACCGGTGATGCTAGGCTCTTCAAGAAACTGGATCGGGACGAGGTTCACCTTGTCACTTATATTGCTGCTCGCCAATCGGGCTAGCGCATCAACTGTTGTATTTTCCTCTCTTGGAATCTGCTTGAGGCTATAGCTTTTGAATTGTGCGAGCAGATCATGTATTTTGCTCAGATATACTATCATTTTTTCTCCCCGAGCCTCGTATTCTCCAGATACATGATTTACCTCTAGTTGTGAGTCACTGCAGATCTCGATGTGCTCGGTCTTCATCTCCTTCGCTAGTTTGAGTCCAGCGATTATGGCTTCGTATTCGACCTCGTTGTTGGAGGCTTTGAATCTGAATTTGACCGCTGCATGCAGGTGTTGCCCCCAGGTGTGACAAGGGCAATTCCTGCGCCGGATAGCTGATCTGTGGCCGATCCATCCACATCCAGCTTCCAGGTCGGCTTGTTTTCAGTGCTGCTCGGCTGTGGTGTTGACTCGAGATCGCCTTCTAGGATGCTTTCAGTTTTTCCTGTGCATTCCACCATAAAGTCGGCCAAGGCTTGACCTTTGATAGCTGTTCGGGGTTGGAAGTTGATTTCGTACTGCCCCAATTCCACCGCCCACTTGAGTAATCGCCCAGAGGCATCTGGCTTTTGCAGTATTTGCCGTAGTGGTTGGTCGGTGTACACCCGAACAGGATGAGCTTGAAAGTAAGGTCTTAGCTTTCTTGTTGCTAAGATGAGGCAGTAGACGAGCTTTTCTATCAACGGATATCGGCCTTCGGCCTCGATGAGTCTTTTACTGATGTAATAGATTGGATGCTGGACGCCATCTTCTTCTCTGATTAGTACGGCGCTTATGGCATGCTCTGTTACTGCTAGGTATATCCCCATTTCCTCACCGTCCAGAGGTTTAGAGAGGACGGGAGGTTTTGCGAGCTGTGCCTTTAGGTCTTGAAAAGCTCTTTCACATTCTTCTGTCCATTCGAACTTTTTGTTTCCTCGCAGGATGTTGAAGAATGGGACACATTTATCCGTTGATTTTGACACGAATCTGCTAAGTGCGGCGATTCGACCAGTTAGGCTTTGTACCTCTTTGGTTTTTGTTGGCGAGTTCATATCCAGGAGGGCTTGGATTTTTTCCGGATTGGCTTCAATTCCTCGAGCGTTGATGATGAAGCCTAGAAACTTTCCCGAGCTGACTCCGAAGGAGCATTTTAGGGGATTTAGTTTCATCTTGTATTTTCTGAGGACTTTGAAACATTCGTCCAGGTCGACTATGTGCCCCCAGCCTTTCTGGATTTGACGAGCATATCATCCACGTACACTTCCATTTTTTTTGCCGATCTGATCTTTAAACATTTTGTTGATCAATCTTTGGTATGTAGCTCTGGTGTTTTTAAGACCAAATGGCATGACTTTGTAGTAGTAGAGACCCATATCTGTCCGGAAACTTGTATGTTCTTAGTCTGATGGTACATGGCCGTATCCTAGTTAGAACGTTCATACTTATCTGTTAAGCTCTGTAAATAGGTGTATGGGCGCCTATTTACAGGTCGGAAATTATATGATATGTTATATGCATTTCTTACTGAGTCTGTCGACTCACAGTTCTGCTTCCATGTGTAGGTAAAGGAAAGGCTAAGACTGAACAGGAGTGAACCCGAGCTCAGATGGGATTGTACATGTCAAGCAGCGCGACCTGGAGTGTTCGGTCTCGGGACATCTGGGAGTTGTATTTTGAAAGTCGCTGTGCGACCTATAAATTTGTATATTTTGGAATGTATAGTTTGAAAAGTAAATTTTAGAAAGTTTGAAAACGGGATCCCGGCACTTGTAAATATTTTATTATAGTACAAAGTTTAGTATTTAATACAAAAGTTTTAATTTGACACGTTTTCGAGAAATTTCTTTGATTAGCAAAGATTGCACAATAATTGAAAAGCACTGTAGCGTGCCTTAGCATTAGGGCGTTACAATTTTGGTATCAGAGCCGCCAGGTTTGTCTACCGAAGCTTGCTAAGACATGTACAATCTTCATCAGAGAAAGCTCGGTTTACGGTTCAGTAAGCCCGTACTTGTTTAGTATTTTAAATAAATGTGAATGTGAAAGCATGTTAGGAAGCATATTAGATTTTAATTAAATATATTTCTAAAAAAAATAGTGTGTTGCCTTTAAGTTATTAAGAGCGGTGTGAAGTTTTGATCGCGGTCTAACCTGCCTGGCTTAGGGATTCGCAGGCTAAGTCCTATTAAATGGACGCCCCGCGAAATACAAGAAGTCAGGGTGATATGGTTGAGACCGGAGGCGGTCAGAGGAATCCCCAAAATCCTCGTGGTCGTGGCCGTGGCCGTGGCAGAGCTCAGGGTGGTCGCCCTGTAAATCCACCTCAAGCTCCTCCTGACTGGGAGCAAAGATTTGCTGAAATGCAAGATAGAATCTGCCAACAAGATGAAGAGATTCAAAGATTGAGGCAGCAGGGTCCTCCTGCCGTGCCTCCTCAAGTGGTTCAAGCTGTGGCAGTTCCTGCGGTGCCAGCAGAACAACCTGTTGTTGGCAACCGTATGGAGCCGTTATACGAAAGGTTCCGTAAGCAGGCACCTCCAGTGTTTCTGGGAGGTCCTGATGTGATGAAGGCCGAGCAGTGGCTTTCAGTGATTGATCGTATCCTCAATTTTATGGGAGTGGTTGGTAATGACCGGGTGACATGCGCCACTTTCCAGTTTCAGGAAGACGCTCTCGTGTGGTGGGAGTTGATAACCCTCACTCGGGACGTCACAGTGATGACTTGGGAAGAATTCAAAGAGTTTTTTAACTCCAAATATTACAATGAAGCAGTCTGCAGTGCAAAGCGGAAAGGGTTCACTGAGTTGACTCAAATTGAGGGAATGTCGGTTACAGAGTATACGACAAAATTTGACCGTTTGGCCAAGCTTGCAGCGGGAATTGTGCCAACCGACTTCAGTAAGAAAGAAAAATATTTGGCGGGTTTGAGTGCAAAGATTAGACATGATTTGGTTATTACTACTACTGAGGCAACCACATATGCAGAGATGGTTGAAAAGGCTTTGAGAGCCGAGGGTGCAGTGAAATTCCTTCAGGAGCCTCGGGTGACTCCGAGTGTTGGTGGAACCCCCACTGTTCCTACTCCTGTTTATGGTAGGGATGGTGGTGACTCCACCACCGAGCAGAAAAGAAAAGTTGTTTCAGTTTCTGGTGGCTCGGGGCAAAGTAAGCGGTTCCGTGGGAACCAAGGTAGAGGTGGACGCCAGGGTTACTCTTACCCTGAGTGTCCACGGTGTAAGAAACATCATCCGGGAGAGTGTAACCGGAAGACATGCTTCCTCTGTGGCATGGTGGGGCATTTCAAGAAAGATTGCCCCCAGGCAAAGAAAGAGGGGCCAAAAGCTGAGGGGAAACCGATTCCTGCTCGAGTGTTTGCCATCACCCAAGCTGATGCTGCAGCCAGTCCTTCTGTTGTGACAGGTTAGCTTCCCGTCAACAACTTATTGTTTACAGTATTATTTGACTCGGGAGCTACACGCTCATATGTAGCTACACGAGTAATTGATCTTTTGGGTAGGCCTTGTGATATTTTAGAAAGAGGGTTTGGAACCCTAATGCTTAGCAGGGAATTGGTTATCTCTAATAGGCGCATTAGGTCTATGCCAATTAGGATCGAAGATAGGGAATTGAGTACTGACCTCATAGAATTGAAATTAACTGAGTTTGACATTATACTGGGAATTGATTTTCTATCCAAGTATTCGGCCAGTATAGATTGTAGGCGTAAAATGGTGACTTTTCAGCCGGAAGGTGAAGATCCATTTGTTTATGTTGGATCAGTTCAGGGGTCTCGGATCCCGGTTAATCTGTGCTGAGGGCTAGAGATGTACTATGCAATGGGTATGTAGGATTTCTAGCAGTGGTATTTGACTCCAGCAGACCTGAAACATTTGGGCCTGAGGCAGTCAGGGTGGTGAAAGATTTTCTTGACGTGTTTCCCAAGGAGTTGCCGGGATTGCCGCCACAGCGAGAGATTGATTTTGTTATTGATTTGGCACCTGGAGTCGAACCTGTTTCTAAAGCTCCATATAGGATGGCTCCAGCAGAACTCAAGGAGCTTAAGTTGCAGCTTCAGGGGATGCTTGATATTGGGTTTATTCGACCCAGTGTATCGCCCTGGGGAGCTCCGGTTCTATTTGTGAAAAAGAAGGATGGTTCCCTCAGAATGTGTATCGATTATCGGGAACTAAACAAGCTGACGATTAAGAACAAGTACCCGTTACCCAGAATCGACGATCTGTTCGATCAGCTTCAGGGAAAGACAGTATTTTCGAAGATTGATTTACGGTCTGGTTATCATCAACTTAGAATTCGGGACGAGGACATACCGAAGACTGCTTTTAGAACCAGATATGGGCACTATGAGTTTCTGGTAATGTCATTCGGATTGACTAATGTTCCTGCAGCCTTTATGGATCTCACGAATAGGGTATTCAAGGATTTCCTCGATAACTGCGTTATAGTGTTTATCGATGACATTCTTGTATACTCTCAATCAGAAGAGGAGCACGAGCATCATCTTCGAATGGTATTGCAGCGACTTAGGGATCGCAAGTTGTATGCAAAATTTAAAAAGTGTGAATTCTGGTTGTCTGAGGTGTCTTTTCTGGGTCATATTGTTGGAAAGAATGGAATTATGGTTGACCCAAACAAGGTAGAATCAGTGAAGAACTGGCCGAGGCCCAATTCTGTGATGGAAGTTCGAAGTTTTCTCGGTTTAGCAGGGTATTATCGACGTTTCGTCGAAGGATTTTCTAAACTTTCTATGCCTTTAACCGAATTGACCAAGAAAAATCAGAGATTTGTGTGGTCAGACAGGTGTGGAACAAGTTTTCAGGAGTTGAAGCAACGTTTGATAACAGCTCCGGTGTTAGCTTTGCCATCAGATCAAGAAAAATTCGTGGTTTACTGTGGTACATCTAGACAGGGTCTGGGATGTGTTCTGATGCAAGCTGACAGAGTCATAGCCTATGCCTCTCGTCAACTGAAAGATTATGAGCAGCGCTATCCAACTCATGACTTAGAGCTTGCCACTGTGGTTTTTGCTCTAAAGATATGGCGACATTATCTTTACGGTGAAAAGTGTGAGATTTATACTGATCATAAGAGTCTTAAATACTTTTTCACCCAGAAAGATTTGAATATGCGGCAGAGAAGGTGGTTGGAATTGGTTAAGGACTACGACTGTGAAATTTTGTATCACCCCGGGAAAGCCAATGTTGTGGCTGATGCTTTAAGCAGAAAAGGTCCCGGGCAAGTTTATACCACGGTTATGATAGCCCCTCAACTAGCTTCTGAAATGGTTAGTGCAGGGATTGAGTTCGTAGTTGGAAAATTGCATCATTTAACACTTCAGTCTGATCTATTAGAAAGAATCAGAAAGGCACAGTTAGAAGATTCTGAGCTAGTTAAGGTTCGAGATGAAGTAATGGCTGGTCGGCCTAGAGGCTTTTTAGTCTCGAACAGTGGAATGTTGTTATACAAAGCTCGAGTTTATGTTCCTAATGTTGATGAGCTTAAGAGAGAGATACTTGATGAAGCTCATACCACGCCTTATTCATTACATCCGGGAACCACCAAAATGTATCAGGATTTGAAACCCTACTTTCTGGTGGTATGGGATGAAAAGAGATGTGGTGGACTACATGTCCAAGTGTTTAACCTGCCAGCAGATTAAAGCTGAACATCAGAGGCCGGCAGGGTTATTGCAACCTTTAGTCCTTCCAGAATGGAAGTGGGAGGACATTGCAATGGACTTCGTAAGTGGTTTGCCTAGAACTACGGGGATGTATGATTCAGTATGGGTCATCGTGGACAGATTCACAAAGTCAGCTCACTTTCTACCAGTGAAAGTTACATATTCAGTGGATCAGTACGCTGAATTGTATGTGAAGGAGATAGTTCGTCTCCATGGAGCCCCTAAATCTATTGTGTCAGATAGGGATCCAAAGTTTACATCGAAGTTTTGGGTGAGTCTTCAGAAAGCTATGGGTACCAAGTTAAAGTTTAGCACAGCCTTTCACCCTCAGACTGATGGTCAGTCAGAAAGAACTATTCAGATTTTGGAAGACTTACTGCGAGCCTGTGTCATGGACTTTGAGGGTTCATGGAGTAAGTACTTGCCTTTAATTGAATTCTCCTACAACAATAGCTACCAGAGTACAATGGGGATGGCTCCCTATGAGATGTTATATGGTAGAAAATGTCGTTCTCCTATTCATTGGGACGAGACGGGAGAAAGGAAGTACTTGGGTCCAGAGTTAGTGCAGAGGACCAATGAAGCTATTGATAAGATCAAGGCTCGGATGCTTGCTTCTCAAAGCAGGCAGAAAATATATGCTGATCCGAAGCGCAGAGATGTTACATTTCATGCAGGGGAGCATGTTTTCCTGCGGGTTTCACCAATGAAGGGTATTAGGCGCTTCGGGAAGAAGGGTAAGCTAAGCCCTAGGTTCATTGGGCCATTTCAGATACTCGAGAAGGTCGGGCAGGTAGCATATCGGCTAGCCTTACCACCAGACTTATCGACTGTTCATGACGTATTTCACATTTCCATGTTAAGGAAATACGTGTCAGACCCGACTCATGTCTTGAGTTATGAAGCCCTTGAACTGCAGCCAGACTTATCCTATGAAGAGCAACCTGTACAGATTCTGGATAGAAAGGAAAAAGTTCTTCGGAACAAGACTATTGCACTGGTTAAGGTGCTCTGGAGGAACAGTAAGGTGGAAGAAGCCACCTGGGAATTCGAGTCTGATATGAGGACTCAACATCCAGAACTATTCAGGTTAGATTTCGAGGACGAAATCCTATTAACGGGGGGATAATTATAATGACCGCTCTAGTAATTTGGATTAGTAAGGGCAATTAACACTAATTTTTATTATTTTATTATTTTATTATTATTTGTGAATTTATTTAAGTGTGGACCCCAATATTTAGAAATAAATATTAGAGTTATAATTTCTCAATTCCGGAGATTTTATTAAACTCTAGGGGTATTATTTAGCTTATATGTGTAATATGTTATTTTTATAATTTTTGCTCGGCGACAACGGAAAATGCGATGGATGGCTAGATTGATCACATGGGTAAGTTTAGAACCTTATTTCATAGTGGGAAATATTTTAGAGAAAATAAAGTATCGGGATTGAGCGGGGTTATGGATTTTGACCATTTTACCCCTAGCTTTAGAAATACCCAAGATATAACTTAAAGGGCAAAATAGTAATTGTAAATATTGTTGGAATATTATTTTACCAGGATCTTAGATCTACTCACAAGTATGTTGTTTAAACACCCTAAATATGAACTTTCTAAAACGATAAATTAAACACATATAAAGTTAAGAAAACCTTACATTGATGCAGCGGAATTAATGTCTTCTTCCACTCAGATCTCTAACCCTCGAATCCTTTCTATAGCAGAGTATAATCAAGATCTGAGCCCGAATGTCCTTCTTCTTCAAGTTTGATCCTTCACAGTCTTCCAATCTATGATTGAGCTACTGCTTGCTGTGTGTGGGTACTTACTCTTTCACTAGGGTCACGAAATTGATGAAGGGAAAAGAGAATATGGATTTCGGCAAGGTATAGAAAGTGGGGAAGGCTCAGTTTTTCTAAAGAGAGAAATTTCTTTCAGAAAGGCTTGTGAAAACTTGTGTTTTGGCTGAGCCATCACTTTCTATTTATAGGCAACTACTAGGTTTAGGTTAGGAATTATTTGGCATTAAAATAATGAAAATATTAATTTGAAATCCCACAATAAGTGGCCGGCCATGGTGTTATATTGGGCCTCACTTGATTTTGCAATTTTATCAAATTTTATCTCTATTTTCTCAAAAACGCCAATTTTCCAATTCTAACCTTTTAAATGCCAAAACTAATTATTTAATAACTAAAATAGATTATTAAATAATATTGTCATTTAATTTAATTATTAATTAGACATATAAAGTCTATTAATAAATAAATAAACCTAGAAACTCTTTTCTTTACAATTTCACCCCTGCTTAGTGAAAATTCATAAAATTAGACATAGTCTAACTTTAGAATTATAATTGATCAATCACGAATCAATTAATGAGTCTTACAAGCAGAATGTTCTCAATTAGAATGGGGACCATGGATCTATATGCTGAGCTTCCAATAAGTGAACCAAATTTACCAAGTAAATTCCTACTTATTAATTCTTCGTTGAATCCACTCTTAGAACTTAGAATTGCACTCTCAGACTTATATAGAGCATATTGTATGTTCCACGATATCAATATGCTATCTCATTTAACCATTGTTATAATCTTATTGTGATTTAAAGATCCTCTATATAGATGATCTACATCGAGATGGGATTTCTTTACCGTTTTCACCCCTCAATGTATTTTGCCCATTAAAACACTTAGCTACCTGTAAATGGTGTCTAGTGATCTAATAATTAGTCAGTTAAACAAGAGCTCATCCATTTACTTCTATTTGCTAAGCTCAAAGGGAATCATCACTTGACTTCTATACACCAGTAGAAGCTATAGATTCCATATTTATGTTCAGCACTCCCACTCAATCATACTATCATGTTCCCAAAATATACGTATCACCCTGACCCAAAAGTAGGCTTAACTAATAAATCAAAGAACATGAATAGCACTCCTGAGTTGAGCCTAAGCATATCAGGATTTAGATTCTTTTAATCTTAAGATCAACTACTGATATTGACTTGGAAAGATATGTATAACGGTAAGTTTGTAATATCTTAACTTAGTTGCAATATCGGTCCAGTCCAATGTATACTCCATACATTCGAAACTAGTATACTTTACTAATGTCCAGGAAAGAACATAACACTTACTCCAAGTGTAAGTACACATCATCGCTGATTATCACATTAGTGTAAATCCAATAACACTGATGAAACAGGGACCAAGTCTTTTGATTCATATGATCACAACCACATTCCACTGTGTTGACGATACTATAATTGTGAATAAACATATGATCTGGATTTAACTGATTTTGTGTGTAAATGTAATAAACATATTTAAACATATTAAACCATTAGCATGTAAAATTCATGCAAACATCAATCACTTCAAATTTCTTATATTAATAACTAATCAGATTGTAAAGAGTTTTATTTAGGGCATAAAACCCAACAAACTCCCACTTGCACTAATATAAAACAAACTGTGCAAATAGGTCAATCTGATGTCTTGATCTTCATATCAAGTGTAGTATATTTGAATCCACCCAAACTTCTGGAAACTAGTTCATAAATATACTTATGAAACATCCTTTACTATATGCTTTACTCATCAAGGGATACTGAAATCTTTACTGTTTTAAAAGTACATCTGAATAAACAGAAGACATATCTCTCATATTTTAAAATATGTAATTGAGATAATACAATGTAGACTTTTCTTCAGTGATATAACTTTCTGGTATTTTCGAATAGACCAAGTTACAATTCTTCTCTGGTAGAGCTTGAATTATTATTCAATAATTCCTCCACCCCCAAAGTAAGCACCATCTCATAGAAATTTCGAAATTAGATGGTGAGATACAAGGACAACTGATACACAGTTCCTTAATATCTAACATATAGATCACTTTTATAAATCTTTCTTGAATATCTTCTAATGTTCCCTATTTGATTACATCTCAGATAGCTCCCACTCAATAGCAGATGTCTGGTTAAATAATACTTTTAACCTCTGATTGTTTAGAGAGTTACCTAGTTGTGACTTTTGTATTAGTCTAAAACTTTAAGTTAAGACTAAGTCATCAACATAACAGACTAGTATTTGAAGTGAAAAATACATGCCAGAGATAAAGTAATCAAAAATTAAGATACCATAAAATTTTATGAGGATTAAGAATTCTGGGTTCAAGTCATTCGAATGGACTGAACTAGAGTTCTTTATCTTATTCTCATAATTCTGATAAGCTATTCCTATCCATGTGAATGGTTAGATTTTCTTTTCAGTAGTGTTCTTAAGTACCTATCACAAGTATCAACCTAATGAGGATGGGTATAGAACTTTAAAATTCTCTCACTCAATTAAGGTAGTGTGAAACTTTAACAAAGAACTTTCAAAGGTATCAAACTTTTAGTTACAACAGTAAAATCGAAATGGAACATACAATCAAGATCAAGAATTTATATTGACAACAGCTAACTCATCATATTACTTCCATGTTTAAATAAGATATGTGTTACATAGGGAATTTTGGAATAGACTCCACCCCTAAGAATATACATATAGGGTACTATGGATAACCTCCATCCCTAAGTATATAGAGATTATGATCCACCCCTAAAGGTTGTAAAGATCATTATTCTCTTAGTGTGATAGAGTTTATGTGGAGTTGAATACTATCCAGAGTTCATTAGATATAAAAGATCGTTGAACTGCATAGTTTTCTTAACTTCTCTCCACCCCTATCAAATCAAAAGATCCTTTTATTAAACAAATTCTTAATAATTGTATTAGAATGAACAATTATTAATAAACATAGAAATAGTTTCTAGTGTTTATTTAATATAACTCTATGAAGAGTTGTAAATATTATAGAATTTGCATCAATAATAAAAACACTTACACATACAAACATATAAATATAATGTGGTAATAATTGATGAAGATAAAATGAATGAAGCTCAATCTCATAATTTGCAATATTGAATTTCGAAAATAAAAGAAACTTTATTAATAATAAAAAAAAATATTGCAACAATATGAGAGAAACAGGGATAAATATCCCTAACTAAAATTTGAAATCCAAATTGTCTTTAAACTAAAACAATTAATTCAAAAATAAATTGAAGAGCTTCATCTTCATCTGGACGATTTCACCCTTTGGTCCAGCTTTCTGATCCAACTCAATTGAGTTCAAGTAGCTTGGCCTATAAGAAGAAGAGAACAAATAAACAAAGTTAGTCCAGAATCATAAATCCAATTGGATAATAATTCACTAAACTTTTAAAGTTTATAAATGGAAATACCTTGTTTCTTTGCAAGAAGTTTAGGACACTGGGGTTTCCAATGACCTTTCTCATTGCAGTAGAAACACTTTCCTTTAAGTGTAACATCACCAGAAGGAACAGCCTTTTTATTCTTCATGGCTTTTGTTCGCTTCTTGGTGTTGTTCCACTTCTTCTTCGATTTGGGCTTCGAACAGAGGCAACATTTCCTTCAGGTTTCATCGTCCCATTACCATTCCCAGGATTATGAGGTTTACTCCCTTTCTTCTTGGGTCCTCCAATCAAATTTTCATAAGTTTGAAGGTCATTGACTAATTCATGAAAGTCAATTTCCTTCTTATTCATGACATAATTTGATGTGTATGGTAGAAATGCTGGAGTCAGGCTATTCAAGATAAGACTTACTTGAGTAGCACTGTCCATTTCAGCACCATGATCCCGGGCTTCTTGGAAATAACTTGACATTAGGAGAACATGGTCACGCACGTTTTGATGAGATTCCATCCGTGCATTGATGTACTTCTTAGTCGCGTCAAAGCGTGACTGAAGTGATGTCTTACCGAATAGCTCATTTAACTTCGTCATAACTTCAGCAGCCTTTTCGGTTTTAGAAAACCGAGTTTTGAGGGTGTCAACCATGCTAGAAAGCATAAAGTATAGAGCTTTGTCATTTGCTTTCTGCCAACGCTCATACTTTTCTTTCACAGCTTTGGATGCATTATCCCTAGGCACTTCAGGTGACAGCTCAGTTAAAACAAACAAGGCACTTTCTCCTATGAGAGCAATATTAATGTTCTCATTCCACTTATTAAAGTTAGATCCATTCAGCTTGTTTTCAGTCAATAGTGATAACATGGGATTCATTTTGATAATACAGGATACTACAAAATAATAGAAATCAACAAATAGAAATAAATAATGGTTTAACACAAAATCAATTCAGAAATTATAAGCACATAGCAAGTAGGAATGATATGAGAAAATACTTAAAAAAAATCAATCCTAAATAATTTCGAAGGTTTTTCAACAAACTGATATCAGTGTCCCGTTTAGGCGAGAGTCAAAGTTACCATCCATTGAATAGAGTTGTCAGCTCATCTAAAATGTTAAACATTCTAGCAACCTTTTATTCGATCAAGATTGGAATCCAGCGTTGTCCCGTTTAGGCGAGAGTCAAGGCTATTCTATCTCATGAGCTTCTACCATTGTTTCGCAATTTGCAAGTCAAATATGGTCGCCACCATTAGGGTGATCTATACCATATAAAACACTTAGAAACCACTTATCATGCGAGATTAAACGGTGTGAAATTGCTAATGAACGTTCCTCCATTAGGGAGGATTACTCACTAAAACAAACGCGGTGTAAAACCCACAATGGAGATCGAATATCTTAATAATAATAAAGCTCATTCTTTAAAATGTATTTTCTTTATTATTCTAATAAATAAATTCTCATTAAATTCGAAATTTAGAATTAAAATTCAAAAATAAGAATTTAATATAATATTTATAAAATTATACTTAGATGGTGATTGAAATAAAATTAATTATTTCCATCTTAGTAATAATCTTAAATATAAATATTAAGGAAATTAATTTAAGTTGAATTAAATTAAATAATTAGCAACTTTAAAATTTCCTTTGAGAATATATTTATTGAATTTCGAAAATTAAGTATATATAAAAAATATACAAATTTCGAAAAATAATAATAAAAATAGAAAAGGAATACTTCAAGCAAAAATATCACCTATCTAGATTTTATTTTGACTAATTAATTCAATTTATAATATTATATATATATATATGTTTTAAATTCATTTATTTTAAATTAATCAATTAAATGAAAAAATCATTGATTGTAGTTGGTCCAAGAATTAATTAAAATAAATAATTAATTTACAACTCAATCTATTTTTCAAAATAAAAATTCGAAAATATTGCATAAATAAAATGCAATTTTCGAAATTGATTAAGAAAATAAAGAAAAAATATATATATTGAAAATTATTTAAATTTAAGTTGAAAAATTAAATTTCAACCTAAAAATAATTTTCTATTTAATTAAGTGTCATGAAAAATCAATAAATATTTAAGTATCATGATGAAAATCAACTTAGATATTTAGATTTTTCAAGTTAATTAAATGTATTAAATTCAAGAAATAATAATTAAGTGTAGAGAAGGCTAAATTATTTATTTCTAGTTTAATACTAGGAAAAATATACTTAATAAAATTGTACCAAAATTAATTATTTAAATAATTAATTTCACAAAGTATAATATTTTCCTATTTAAATATTAGAAATAATAAGTAGTCTAGAAATTACTATCTAGAAAATATCTTATTTGACTAAGTATCTTTTCAAAAAAAATTTGAAAAATATCTAATTTAAGTTATATAGAAAAAATCTAAAACTTAAATAATTTCAAATTTAGATTTAATTAAATATCAAAAATTAAGTTGTAACCACTTAATTTGAAGATATTTTTTGAAGTTAATATTCGAAAAGATATTAACCTAAAAAATATCTAAAATATTCCATTTTAAGTTAATATTTGAAAAGATATTAACTTAAAAAAAAATATCTTAAGAATCTTTAATAACTAATGCCTAGGATTCCTCAACTTGATTTAAAATTTAAATCAAATATTCAAATTTAAGTTAGATAAGAAAAATCAGTTGTTACAACTAATTTATAACTTAAATAGGAATATTTAATTAAATAAGCTCCAGAAAGAATCTTAGTTAGTTAAAATTCTATATTTAATTAAATACAAGAAAAATACAAATAGTTTGTCTAGAAATAATATCTAAACTAAAAGTGTTTTTCTTAAAATTAAGTTTAAAATATTAAAATGAAAATAAATTTTCATATATTTTAAAAGTTAATTATGTTGCTAATTCAATTTTTATTAGGTCAAACTAATATAATTAACCTAGTACAGTTATTCAAATCAGGCAAATGGGCCTTCACAATTGGGGTAGTTCATGTGAGGGGGTGTTGGGTTCAGTATGTCGTACCCACTTCTATGGCTCGCAACTCTCACACAAGGCCCAAAAGAGAGGAATTTAACCTTAAAATAAATAACTGTTATTAATTGAATAGGTCCAATAACTAAATGGACCTAAATAAAATCTATCATGGTGTGACATTTTATTTAGCAACAACCTATATGCATCTATATTAAAACAAAATAAACATATAGGCTCACACAGGCACACTTTGGATGGATCCTATCATGTTGCTAGGTCATACACAGATGAAAGAAGATTGTAAAATTTACCTGTTACAAATTATTAACTTGACCAAGGGAGCCATCAGATCATTAGATCTGGCAAAAAGTAACCATGGCTATTTGCAATCAAGTAATAATAGGTTTTGAAAACTTACACACAAGCTAAAACCACATACTCCTGCAACAAGGTTAGCTGGATAGTTGGAAGTAGGATTTATTTAATTTTAAATAAATAGATTTCGAAATTAATAATTAAAAAAAAATAATTTAATTTTCAAAAATAAAATAAAAAAATAAAATTAATATTTATTTTCGAAATTAAAAAAATATTAATTTAAATTTCGAAATTATTTAAAAAAAATATTTAAAATTAAACCTACAATTTTGAAAAATTAGGTTTCAACCAACCTAAATATCATTTCAAAATTTGCTAACTACTTTTAAAATTTAAATGTTATTTTATAAATAAAAATTAAATAAAAATTAGAAAAGACAAAATAAAATATCTTTTTCAAATTTTAAATTTAATTTAAATAGATAAAATAACAAAATTTAAAAGTTAGCAAAATATCTTACATCTATTTAAAATTACATGATTATAATTATCTTATTTTAAATTTAAATAAGGTCAAAATATTTAAAAAAAAAAATTAAAATAGTTAAAATCTGTCCTTAAATTTAAAAATAAGATAAGATATAATCAAATTTAAAAATAAGATAGATTATTAAGCAAAAAGATAGATATTTACTAATTTCAAATTCAAATTACACTAATATCTTGAATTAAATTTAAAAAATATTAAATTAATTCATAATGATAATTAGAATTGAATTAGGAATAGTAAATCTATTAATACAAAACTACACAAAAAAACGGAAGTTAATTCCATGAAAAAGTATGAAAAAACGAAGAAAAACGAAAAAATTGTGAGTTGTACGGACAGTTTTCGCGATCGCAGGAAAATTTCAGCACAACTCCGATTTTGTCGAATCTTCAAAAAATCATAACTAATTCAAATTAAATCAAAATTGAGTTCTGTAAAAAAGTAACTTGCTTAATTTTTCCATACTATCCAATAAAAATAATTCCAGAAACAGAATCGCAATTATTTTTCACGAAAATTTACAAACATCAATCAATCATCAAATAACACTCAATACAACATGATACCATCCAAAAACAAACAAACAATCGTTTTAAAGTCCATATTTCATGCAAGTAAATCAATTACCATGGCTCTGATACCATTTGTTGGAATATTATTTTACGAGGATCTTAGATCTACTCACAAGTATGTTGTTTAAACACCCTAAATATGAACTTTCTAAAACGATAAATTAAACACATATAAAGTTAAGAAAACCTTACATTGATGCAGCGGAATTAATGTCTCCTTCCACTCAGATCTCTAACCCTCGAATCCTTTCTGTAGCAGAGTATAATCAAGATCTGAGCCCGAATGTCCTTCTTCTTCAAGTTTGATCCTTCACAGTCTTCCAATCTATGATTGAGTTACTGCTTGCTGTGTGTGGGTACTTACTCTTTCACTAGGGTCACGAAATTGATGAAGGGAAAAGAGAATATGGATTTCGGCCAGGTATAGAAAGTGGGGAAGGCTCAGTTTTTCTGAAGAGAGAAATTTCTTTCAGAAAGGCTTGTGAAAACTTGTGTTTTGACTGAGCCATCACTTTCTATTTATAGGCAACTACTAGGTTTAGGTTAGGAATTATTTGGCATTAAAATAATGAAAATATTAATTTGAAATCCCACAATAAGTGGCCGACCATGGTGTTATATTGGGCCTCACTTGATTTTGCAATTTTATCAAATTTTATCTCTATTTTCTCAAAAATGCCAATTTTCCAATTCTAACCTTTTAAATACCAAAACTAATTATTTAATAACTAAAATAGATTATTAAATAATATTGTCATTTAATTTAATTATTAATTAGACATATAAAGTCCATTAATAAATAAATAAACCTAGAAACTCTTTTCTTTACAATTTCACCCCTGCTTAGTGAAAATTCATAAAATTAGACATAGTCTAACTTTAGAATTATAATTGATCAATCACGAATCAATTAATGAGTCTTACAAGCAGAATGTTCTCAACTAGAATGGGGACCATGGATCTATATGCTGAGCTTCCAATAAGTGAACCAAATTTACCAAGTAAATTCCTACTTATTAATTCTTCGTCGAATCCACTCTTAGAACTTAGAATTGCACTCTCAGACTTATATAGAGCATATTGTATGTTCCACGATATCAATATGCTATCTCATTTAACCATTGTTATAATCTTATTGTGATTTAAAGATCCTCTATATAGATGATCTACATCGAGATGGGATTTCTTTACCGTTCTCACCCCTCAATGTATTTTGTCCCTTAAAACACTTAGCTACCTGTAAATGGTGTTTAGTGATCTAATAATTAGTCAGTTAAACAAGAGCTCATCCATTTACTTCTATTTGCTAAGCTCGAAGGGAATCGTCACTTGACTTCTATACACCAGTAGAAGCTATAGATTCCATATTTATGTTCAGCACTCCCACTCAATCATACTATCATGTTCCCAAAATATACGTATCGCCCTGACCCAAAAGTAGGCTTAACTAATAAATCAAAGAACATGAATAGCACTCCTGAGTTGAGCCTAAGCATATCAGGATTTAGATTCTTTTAATCTTAAGATCAACTACTGATATTGACTTGGAAAGATATGTATAACGGTAAGTTTGTAATATCTTAACTTAGTTGCAATATCGGTCCAGTCCAATGTATACTCCATACATTCGAAACTAGTATACTTTACTAATATCCTGGAAAGAACATAACACTTACTCCAAGTGTAAGTACACATCATCGGTGATAATCACATTAGTGTAAATCCAATAACATTGATGAAACAGGGACCAAGTCTTTTGATTCATATGATCACAACCACATTCCACTGTGTTGACGATACTATAATTGTGAATAAACATATGATCTGGATTTAACTGATTTTGTGTGTAAATATAATAAACATATTTAAACATATTAAACTATTAGCATGTAAAATTCATGCAAACATCAATCACTTCAAATTTCTTATATTGATAACTAATCAGATTGTAAAGAGTTTTATTTAGGGCATAAAACCCAACAAATATGGGATTGGGTGGGTGCCTAGGTGTGTGACACTTGGCATTTTATTTTTTTAGCCAAGCCTAGGTTGAGAAATTCCTTTTCTCATTTTTAGAAAATAAGGAAAAGTTAAAAAATCAAAAGTTCAAGCTTTCCTCTCTCTCTCTTGCTTTCGGCTGGGGCAATTCAAAGGCAAAAAGCAGATTTCTTCCTTTCATTTCCTTGGATTTTCAGCAAGGATTCAAGCTATTGCTATTGAGGTAAACCCCTAGACCATTGGTTATTTATTTTCAAGCTTTTAAGTTAGGTTGAAATGGTGTTTTGGAGTAATAGGAGCTGTTAGGTTTTCATATGCCTAGGGTTTGAATTTTAGGGTCTTGTTGAGTTAATTTTAACTCCTTGCAGCTGGTTTTAATTGGTGTTATGCAATTTTAAGTTTAGAGTTCAAAGCTTTGATGTAACGCCCTAATATTTTTCCTTATTTTACAAAATACTAATTTTGATGCATTAATTAAAAAGATTCAAAGCTGTTTGGAAATACACAGTGGGTTTTACAATAAATATGCAAAAAGGTGAATGATCATTCATATTAAAAACAAAATAAGTAGTTGAGTGCAAAAAAAAAAAAAAATTTGTAACACCCCACTGAGCTGAGATTACTTTACTATAAAAAAAAACAAAACCAAGGCTCCACTGGCGTTCTAGACCGTTTGCTCGTCCATAGCCCCTCGCAGTATACATACCAGAACTGACCCAACTCATCAAACTTACATTCAATGTTCCCTGTCTATTGCCTGTAGGGGGAAAGTAAGGGGGTGAGCTAAAAAGCCCGCATAAGGAAATGCTTATCATACAATACCATATAATATCACACATATCATTAATTTATTTATTAAGTTTTAGCAATATCATACACCTTATTTTATAACTATAGCCAAATAACTGTACACATGAAAACCTTTATCATATAGGTCCATACTAATTGTTCACACCATAGATATATACAGAGATCATAACTCCAGTATCATATTCATAACATAATCATATCAATACTATAAATAATAATGTAATTACCATAACATTGACATATCATAGCCATTTCTTACATAACCCTACTTAGCCCCGGCCCTAAAGTATCCCGGCCTAATCGCCCATATAATAACCCGGGCCTATGCAGCCCTACCATTGTTATAGGATAGGGTATCTCTATATTCAACATAACATCACCGTATCATACCCACCATAACAATCTCATACACGACTCAAGAAATGTAGGGTAGGGTATTCTACATTCAACTACTTTATCCCGTATCATACCCCACCATGGTCCCCCACTTTACCTGAGACGTTAGCATACAACATACAACATGCAACATACAAATACAACATACAATATATACTGTTCATACAACCATAATCTATGTATCAATTCACAAACTCATATTGTGTCCATACCACACATTCTCAGTACCATACACATATTCATAATAACAAATCATAAATCATATTTCAATACATAAAGAATTTAAATTTATCCAGATAAACACATACAAAACTATCTAATTTCCTTACCTCAAATCCCGATGCTTAAACTTGTTATCTCGTCACTACTACCTATAATAACACATGGGTCAAGGCTCTAACATTAAAATTCGCACTCTTACAGTATAGCAGAAAGAATACTATTTTTGACCAATAACTACCCGAATTCAGTGGAAGTTTCCTTCATAAAAATTATAGAAAATTAAATTATCTTTCCAATGATATAAAGATCACTAAAAATGGATTAAAACTGAGAGAGTTATGATAGTTTTACTAAAACTATTTCTGAGAAGGAATATGGAGTAACGAATCACAGTAGACATCGGGAATCCAAAGTTTTGATACTGAAATATTCCAAATCAGAGAATACTCTCTTCATAAAAGTTTTAGAAGATCGAATTCCCTTTCTAATGACACTAAAATCTTTAAAATCAGAGTTATAACGTAAGAGATATAGATATTATACCGAAACAGCTTTCTAGAAATCCTGAAACAAATGGATTTCGAACTACAGCAATAAAACAATAATTTTGACTTAGAATATTCAATAATTAGTGAATGGTTTCTTCATAAAACATTTAGAAAATTGAATTATCTTTTCAACGGTACCAAGATTGCTAGAATCAGATCATTATTCAGAGAGATATTTGAATTTTACTGAGACAAGTTATATAGAAAATATAAAAAAACGATTTACAACAAACAGCGTAGAAATACTAATTTTTGACATAGATAAATTTCGATTCAGTAAAACCTTTCTTCATAAGAATTATGGGAAATTGAATAAGCTTTCTATAGGCACCAAGATTGCAAGAATCGGATGAGTATTTAAAGAGATATGATAGTTTTACTGAAACATGTTTCATTCTGAAAAATAAGAAAAGGAGACCTACGAATATTCTCCTATTGTGATCAATAAATAAGTAAATGTAGAGTTTCTTACCTCAAATACATCGAGCTGCTTGGATCGATAGACATAAGATGATGGTGATCAAAGATGAGAGTGAAGAGTGGTATAGATTTGGCTAAGGATGTAATGGAAAGAATTTGAAAATTTTAGGGTTAGTCTTGCTCAGATAGATGGGAAGAATAGAACGATATAATTTTAGGGTTAATGAAACCTATACTATTTTGACTCTTATTAGGTTTAGTTTTATGAATAATAATAATATTAACATAATAGCAATAACAATATAATAAATTATTAAATAAACAAATATCTTACTTTTAAATTTAAATTGTAACCTCTAAATCTCGTAACTTTAGGGCTTAGTTTTCACCTAAAAAAATTACGAATTATGATATGGTTATTTCTACAAAATTTATAGATCTTTGAATTATCTTTCCAACGCCACTGGAATCACCTCAATCGGAGTTATAAAACTCCAGATATGGTCATTTTCGTAAAACAGTTTCTAAACCTGCGAATTTCTCTAAACTTACGATTTTTCTAACATTAATCAAATAATAATATTATTTAATACCACTTATACAATTAATTAAATCTAATAAATATATTATAAAAACCTAATGGACTTTCATATCGGGCTTTAATTAAACGATTACCTACTTATGAAAATATCATAATATTTTACTTTCGTAGTCAATACAACTTTAACTTTCTTTAAAAAATGGTACAACTACTCTAAGCAATAATATCAACTCACTAACAACACAAATAAATGAATTAATTATCCTCGCACAATTAATATCCAAACGAAAAATTAAATACTATTTTAAACTGGATATTACATTCTACCCTCCTTAAAAGAAATTTCGTCCTCGAAATTTAACTTACCAACACTCGGGGTGTTGAATCTTCATGTCTTTCACCACTTACCACATTACCTCCTTATCTACTATATGGAGCCAACAAATATGCATTTAACCTATATCTTGTCGATCAATCCATACACATATAATACAAATAACTTACTAATTAAGCATTATTATTTCTCTATACATTATTTAAATATCAAAACGTACTCTATCATAATAAATTACATATACATGCTTTAAATACATAAGTTTTGCAATAGCATGCTCATAATATTATAAAAAAAATTCTTCTCTTATGACCATCCTTACATGACATTAAGAGTGAAACTATTTATTCTTCTATAAGCATCCTTACATGCTATTAAGAGTAAAACTATTTATTCTCTAAATGAACATCCTTACATGTCACTCGAGAACACATAATACAATACAAAATAATAAACACAAGGAGTAGGGTAGAAGACCTTATGCAAACTTCTCTTTAATCATTCCCACTCTTTAGTTAAATGTTATTACGTATAAAAATCTTACTTCTCTACTTGATTTTCTACTATAAGGCTACAGTGTCATTCTTTCAATTTCATAGATGTTACTCACTCATCGATAGACACTTGTTCCATGACACTTGGAAATAAACATGTAAGCTCTTAAAAAAAGTCTTCTATATATAAATATTTAATGATCCATTTCGACCACTTTTTTGTCTAACATTCACTTCTTGATATCCTTTATCCATGTATTCATTGCACTTGTCACGCCTTCCCATTTTTCTAGGCAACCGCTGTTGGTTTCTTTTGTAGTCACTTTCTTGTATCACTCTATTGTATTTTCTTCGCTAATCTCTCCTATGGTGCTTGGTCCTCCATTACTCCTTTCAACCAAGTTGACTTGATTATGAGATTATCTAGTTTTCCACACTTACTTTTATCTTCTAGGCAAACATGAGATAACAAATTCAGTCTTTCACTAAGATTTCAAATAGATGTGCCGAATTCAAGTTGATTATGTTTTGTCCCTTCCTCGAAGAAAGACGATCAAGCAATTCCCAATCATGGTCCTCGCGGATCAGATCATCCATATAATATACAAAAAGAAACTCCAGATATTTGGTATCCTTCTCTTTGAATGAGATCTCAATTCCAGCGACAGTTTTATTAGATATCGCCCATAAGCATCTAAATTTCATTTTATCATTTATTAACTAAATATTAACTAAGAGATGAACCTAATCCAGAATATGAACCATAAAAGAAAATACCAAGTAAACCGATCAGCAGAGCACCAAGCATGCGCACGGACCTATTATCCAAAGAGGAATCCTTCCAAAGTAGTATCGCCATTTGTCCTACTTTCCTCCATATTTCATCGTGTGGTGTTACATTGCTATACTGATGAAGTCTAAATCTGCAATGCTGATAGATTTGTGTAATTGTGTTCAATGATTGTTTCTTCTATTATACTAACCTTCTGGGTATCACATCACTTTCATATTTATAATACCATGTATTTTTCTAACCATATTTATGTCTTACATATTGTAGACCTCTATAGTTCACAAAATAAATCCCAACTTCTTAATTGCACTGTTAAGACCTCCAAAATCTAAAACCAACTTACATTCGAGTACAGACCATCTACTTTTAGTTAAGTAAGATCATACCTTACATATGCTAAAATATCGTAAGTGCATTAGTAACCCTTTAAAACGAGTTCAATCCTAACATAGGTTAGGTAGCCCAATTATTTATTTATCATTTACTATTTAACCATAGGTTAATCATGTAATCTCATAATATATCAATCAACCAAGTTGTCGGGGTAAGGATACTATATACATGATTGACAAATCATGCCGAAACGTACCCACTGTTCATCGTTATTATACCTCCTACACCCCACTTGTATCCGATTTGCTACTGTGAGACTCACTTTTTATAATTATTTAGTCAGGGCTCTTTGACTCGTACTTCCTAAACTACCTTTAAAAATAAGTCCATACTTCACTTAAGCATCTTCATTCCATATCTGAATGCAATCATGTTATCAATGTATACATCCCTTTCTCTTTCCTTATAAGTTCCTCACTTCCAATTAGATAAACTTTAATTATTTTCCAAACAATGGCTATTGTCGTATTCCATCTTAGTATGTTCCTCTAGGATATTGCTCCATTACTAGCCCTCTAGGTCGAGAAAATTTCAAATATTTGTCTCGAATTCTTAGCTTCTTGACAACTTTAACTTTTGCGTATCCGATGTCATTCTTTCTTCTAACACTATATAGCATAGAAATGTCACCTCTCTTGACCAAAATTAACACTTTTGTAAGTTTTTTTTTTTTTTCTTATTTGCTTCTATTCACTTAAACATACTCATACTATTGTCCACAAACCAAATCATGAGTGGATTGTAGTATCATTTGCATACTCTGTGCCTTTTATGTTGCTTGATCATTTTATAATCCCAACACTTCACAAAAACTCGTATGGTCCTTGTCGTTCCATGAAATTCTTCTAGATGTATCACTCATGATCTCCAATTTTTTTTTCATCCTTTACGAAGCTATATCTATGATCTCCAAGTTGTCAAGTTTGAATTGTTCTGTATAGTTGTCCTCTGTGTTGCCTCTCATTCATGTTGTACCCAAATTGTTAGCCGTGTCTAAATCTTCTTTTTCTTCCTCCTTTGAAATTGTCTTTATCGAAACCATGCGCATTTTACTTAATTGTCTCCTCACAAAGTAGCTGACCTTGAGTTTGAAACTTACCATTTTTCTTCGGTAATCTAATATTTGTTGATGCTCTACTTATCTCTTGGTGTTCAAGATACCTTCATAAGTCATTACTTTAAAAAAAAATTATATCAGGTTTCTTTTTAACTTCTTATTCTAGATTCTGTTCAGTACGCTACACTCCTTTCTACGTGATGGCATAGTCCTCTTTGGACCAATTTGTATAATAGACTTTTCTCTAAAGTCTTCATATACAATATTCATACTTCTTACCATCTAACTTAGGGGTGTGTATCCATAGAATATCCATCAAGATAGTACTTGCTCCTTATAGGTCTATTCTTTCCTCTTTCTTAATAAGTGAGTTTCATAAAATACCCTATCTAGTCTAGTATAGCATCCACTATCTTAAATCATTCCCTACTCCCTATAGGTTGGGCTTCCTTTCATAACTAGGTGTAGAGACTTCATCTTTAACCATTTGTAGACAGGTGCAATTCTATGCATCGATACTTAGTTGGCTATTGGTACATTTCATTATGTGCTTCAAGTTCCACTACTAGTGTTGGTGATCTATTGTGCTGAGCCTGTGGAAACTCTTCAACAAATCGTCTTAGTCATGCTCACATTCCTTCCAATGCCTCTATTAGATCGTTAGCCTTAACTACTATTGGGTTCTCTGGAACATCAACCATTTGTGGGTCAGCGGAACGCACATCCTTAGCCCCCACCTCTACTGGTTGTTCCTTTCACAAAGATTCTAACTGATCTTCTAATTGCATGTGTGAGCTCTTACAAGAAAGGTTGATTTAAAAGAAACAAAAGAGTTCAATTATAGGGAGAAAAGATTCCATGAACATATCTAAACTTAATGTTGTCAAGCTTAACTAGTAATATTCTATTTATCAAACAAAGTCTTATGAATTCGTAATATAATTTATTCTAAATTTTCAAGAAAGGAACACTGTCCTTCCTAGATTCAATTCAAGGCAATAAAGAAATATAAAACCTATTCACCTTCTTCGTAAAAAGTGTAATCAATCATAAGGGGTAATATTCTCTTAATTTCTCTAAGCACCCACTACAGATGAGGCTCTAATTCTAGGAAACATATTTTAACAAAAAATCTATGTATCACATATAAAACTATTAATAGCAATACTGAGCATATTAAAACTAACACTTACGTTATAGTGAGAGGGATCTTTTTAGTCTTCTGTATGTATACTGTGAGTATCCTTCGGGCTAAGGAACGATCGGCTCTGACACCAACTGTAACGCCACAATATTTTTCCTTATTTTACAAAATACTAATTTTGATGCATTAATTAAAAAGATTCAAAGCTGTTTGGAAATACACAGTGGGTTTTACAATAAATATGCAAAAAGGTGAATGATCATTCATATTAAAAACAAAATAAGTAGTTGAGTGCAAAAAAAAAAAAAATTTGTAACACCCCACTGAGCTGAGATTACTTTACTATAAAAAAAACAAAACCAAGGCTCCACTGGCGTTCTAGACCGTTTGCTCGTCCATAGCCCCTCGCAAAGATACATACCGTAACCGACCCAACTCATCAAACTTACATTCAATGTTCCCTGTCTATTGCCTGTAGGGGGAAAGTAAGGGGGTGAGCTAAAAGCCCAGTAAGGAAATGCTTATCATACAATACCATATAATATCACACATATCATTAATTTATTTATTAAGTTTTAGCAATATCATACACCTTATTTTATAACTATAGCCAAATAACTGTACACATGAAAACCTTTATCATATAGGTCCATACTAATTGTTCACACCATAGATATATACAGAGATCATAACTCCAGTATCATATTCATAACATAATCATATCAATACTATAAATAATAATGTAATTACCATAACATTGACATATCATAGCCATTTCTTACATAACCCGGCCTAGCCTGGCCCTAAAGTATCCTGGGCCTAATCTGCCCATATAATAACCTGGGCCTATGCAGCCCTACCATTGTTATAGGATAGGGTATCTCTATATTCAACAGTAACATCACTGTATCATACCCACCATAACAATCTCATACACGACTCAGTAAAATGTAGGGTAGGGTATCTCTACATTCAACGGCCTTATCCCGTATCATACCCCACCATGGTCCCCCACTTTACCTGAGACGTTAGCATACAACATACAAATACAACATACAATATATACTGTTCATACAACCATAATCTATGTATCAATTCACAAACTCATATTGTGTCCATACCACACATTCTCAGTACCATACACATATTCATAATAACAAATCATAAATCATATTTCAATACATAAAGAATTTAAATTTATCCAGATAAACACATCCAAAACTATCTAATTTCCTTACCTCAAATCCCGATGCTTAAACTTGTTATCTCGTCACTACTACATATAATAACACATGGGTCAAGGCTCTAACATTAAAATTCGCACTCTTACAGTACAGCAGAAAGAATACTATTTTTGACCAATAACTACCCGAATTCAGTGGAAGTTTCCTTCATAAAAATTATAGAAAATTAAATTATCTTTCCAATGATATAAAGATCACTAAAAATGGATTAAAACTGAGAGAGTTATGATAGTTTTACTAAAACTATTTCTGAGAAGGAATATGGAGTAACGAATCACAGTAGACATCGGGAATCTAAAGTTTTGATACGGAAATATTCCAAATCAGAGAATACTCTCTTCATAAAAGTTTTAGAAGATCGAATTCCCTTTCTAATGACACTAAAATCTTTAAAATCGGAGTTATAACGTAAGAGATATAGATATTATACCGAAACAGTTTTCTAGAAATCCTGAAACAAATGGATTTCGAACTACAGCAATAAAACAATAATTTTGACTTAGAATATTCAATAATTAGTGAATGGTTTCTTCATAAAACATTTAGAAAATTGAATTATCTTTTCAACGGTACCAAGATAGCTAGAATCAGATCATTATTCAGAAAGATATTTGAATTTTACTGAGACAAGTTATATAGAAAATATAAAAAAACGATTTACAACAAACAGCGTAGAAATACTAATTTTTGACATAGATAAATTTCGATTCAGTAAAACCTTTCTTCATAAGAATTATAGGAAATTGAATAAGCTTTCTATAGGCACCAAGATTGCAAGAATCGGATGAGTATTTAAAGAGATATGATAGTTTTACTGAAACATGTTTCATTCTGAAAAATAAGAAAAGGAGACCTACGAATATTCTCCTATTGTGATCAATAAATAAGTAAATGTAGAGTTTCTTACCTCAAATACATCGAGCTGCTTGGATCGATAGACATAAGATGATGGTGATCAAAGATGAGAGTGAAGAGTGGTATAGATTTGGCTAAGGATGTAATGGAAAGAATTTGAAAATTTTAGGGTTAGTCTTGCTCAGATAGATGGGAAGAATAGAACGATATAATTTTAGGGTTAATGAAACCTATACTATTTTGACTCTTATTAGGTTTAGTTTTATGAATAATAATAATATTAACATAATAGCAATAACAATATAATAAATTATTAAATAAACAAATATCTTACTTTTAAATTTAAATTGTAACCTCTAAATCTCGTAACTTTAGGGCTTAGTTTTCACCTAAAAAAATTACGAATTATGATATGGTTATTTCTACAAAATTTATAGATCTTTGAATTATCTTTCCAACGCCACTGGAATCACCTCAATCGGAGTTATAAAACTCCAGATATGGTCATTTTCGTAAAACAGTTTCTAAACCTGCGAATTTCTCTAAACTTACGATTTTTCTAACATTAATCAAATAATAATATTATTTAATACCACTTATACAATTAATTAAATCTAATAAATATATTATAAAAATCTAATGGACTTTCATATCGGGCTTTAATTAAACGATTACCTACTTATGAAAATATCATAATATTTTACTTTCGTAGTCAATACAACTTTAACTTTCTTTAAAAAAATGGTACAACTACTCTAAGCAATAATATCAACTCACTAACAACACAAATAAATGAATTAATTATCCTCGCACAATTAATATCCAAACGAAAAATTAAATACTATTTTAAACTGGATATTACATTTGAGCTTTAATGGCAAGTTGAGATTTGTTGGTTTGTTCTGTGAAATTCTGGCTGGGTTTTATTGTGTATGCATTGTTTAGGTGCACTAGAGAGTTTGGTAAAGTTTGGTTGAGTTTTGAGGTCATGGGGGAATTTTTTTGGGTTCCCAGCACAGAACCGGACTTCCGGTTGGGAACCGGTCTGCCGGTTGGGGGAATTTTCGGAACCCTAGTTTTTCCCAATTTTGAGATATTTAGGGTATTGCCATGTGGTTTATCGATAGGGAAACTTTTAGTTTCAAGTTTAAGTCCCGGAAAGTGATTTAGCGAGTCACTCATCTGTGTTACAATTATTGTGATTAGGGCATCCATCTAGCACGAGATTTCCGTTCAGGTCGGCCAGCACACTTGAATTCGGAAAGCAGGTAAGAATTGTGTATAATGTATGATGTGATTATCTGAATGTATGTATGTGTTAATATGTATACATGCTTATTTGTTGTGATTCTTACACTACCAACACTTGTATGGTTGCGGTACAAAGTGCATTGGTAAGGTGTAGGATGTTTGGAAGTACGTCATGGTGTTACCAGCACTTGTACGAGAAGGTACAAGGTGTCTGTGGTACAACACTAGATAGTACTCAAGGTGCGGTCATACCCTACCTACACTAGTACGAAGGTATACTGAGTGCATGTGGTACATGGTACATGGCCGTATCCTAGTTAGAACGTTCATACTTATTTGTTAAGCTCTGTAATAGGTGTATGGGCGCCTATTTACAGGTCGGAAATTATATGATATGTTATATGCATTTCTTACTGAGTCTGTCGACTCACAGTTCTGCTTCCATGTGTAGGTAAAGGAAAGGCTAAGACTGAACAGGAGTGAACCCGAGCTCAGATGGGATTGTACATGTCAAGCAGCGCGACCTGGAGTGTTCGGTCTCGGGACATCTGGGAGTTGTATTTTGAAAGTCGTTGTGCGACCTATAAATTTGTATATTTTGGAATGTATAGTTTGAAAAGTAAATTTTACGAAGTTTGAAAACGGGATCCCGGCACTTGTAAATATTTTATTATTGTACAAAGTTTAGTATTTAATACAAAAGTTTTAATTTGATACGTTTTTCGAGAAATTTCTTTGATTAGCAAAGATTGCACAATAATTCAAAAGCACTGTACCGTGCCTTAGCATTAGGGCGTTACACTGGTGATGCTAGGCTCTTCAAGAAACTGGATCAGGACCAGGTTCACCTTGTCACTTATATTGCTGCTCGCCAATCGGGTTAGCGCATCTGCTGTTGTATTTTCCTCTCTTGGAATCTGCTTGAGGCTATAGCTTTTGAATTGTGCGAGCAGATCATGTATTTTGCTCAGATATACTATCATTTTTTCTCTCCGAGCCTCGTATTCTCCAGATACATGATTTACCTCTAGTTGTGAGTCATTCGCTAGTTTGAGTCCAGCGATTATGGCTTCGTATTCGACCTCATTGTTGGAGGCTTTGAATATGAATTTGACCGCTGCATGCAGGTGTTGCCCCCCAGGTGTGACAAGGGCAATTCCTGCGCCGGATAGCTGATCTGTGGCCGATCCATCCACATCCAGCTTCCAGGTCGGCTTGTTTTCAGTGCTGCTCGACTGTGGTGTTGACTCGAGATTGCCTTCTGGGATGCTTTCAGTTTTTCCTGTGCATTCCACCACAAAGTCGGCCAAGGCTTGACCTTTGATAGCTGTTCGGGGTTGGAAGTTGATTTCGTACTGCCCCAATTCCACCGCCCACTTGAGTAATCGCCCAGAGGCATCTGGCTTTTGCAGTATTTGTCGTAGTGGTTGGTCGGTGTACACCCGAACAGGATGAGCTTGAAAGTAAGGTCTTAGCTTTCTTGTTGCTAAGATGAGGCAGTAGGCGAGCTTTTCTATCAACAGATATCGGCCTTCGGCCTCGATGAGTCTTTTACTGATGTAATAGACTGGATGTTGGACGCCATCTTCTTCTCTGATTAGTACGGCGCTTATGGCATGCTCTGTTACTGCTAGGTATATCCCCATTTCCTCACCGTCCAGAGGTTTAGAGAGGACGGGAGGTTTTGCGAGCTGTGCCTTTAGGTCTTGAAAAGCTCTTTCACATTCTTCTGTCCATTCGAACTTTTTGTTTCCTCGCAGGATGTTGAAGAATGGGACACATTTATCCGTTGATTTTGACACGAATCTGCTAAGTGCGGCGATTCGACCAGTTAGGCTTTGTACCTCTTTGGTTTTTGTTGGCGAGTTCATATCCAGGAGGGCTTGGATTTTTTCCGGATTGGCTTCAATTCCTCGAGCATTGATGATGAAGCCTAGAAACTTTCCCGAGCTGACTCCGAAGGAGCATTTTAGGGGATTTAGTTTCATCTTGTATTTTCTGAGGACTTTGAAACATTCGTCCAGGTCGACTATGTGCCCCCAGCCTTTCTGGATTTGACGAGCATATCATCCACGTACACTTCCATTTTTTTGCCGATCTGATCTTTAAACATTTTGTTGACCAATCTTTGGTATGTAGCTCCGGTGTTTTTAAGACCAAATGGCATGACTTTGTAGCAGTAGAGACCCATATCTGTCCGGAAACTTGTATGTTCTTAGTCTGGTGGATGCATCTTGATTTGATTGTAGCCCAAATGAGCATCCATGAAGCTTAATATTTCGTGCCTGGCTATTGCATCGACAAGCTGATCGATTCTTGGAAGTGGGAAGCAGTCTTTAGGGCACGCTTTGTTGAGGTCTGTGAAGTCAATACAGACTCGCCATTTCTTGTTCGGCTTAGGCACGAGTACGGGGTTCGCAACCCAAGCTGAGTAAAAGGCTTCAATGATGAAGTTGTTGTTGCGCAGCTTTTCAACTTCATCTTTTAGGGCTACTGCTCGTTCTTTATCCAGCAATCTTCATTTTTGCTGAACTGGCCGGATGTTAGAATTGATATTGAGGACGTGCGAAATAATAGAAGGATCGATTCCGACCATATCCGCATGTGACCAGGCGAAAAACATCTAGGTTTGCCTTCAGAAATTTTATCAATTCCGATTTTACTTCGAGCAACAAACCCTTTCTGATTTTCAACTTTTTGGCTGAGATAGCTGGATCGATCTCGATCTCTTCTAATTCTTCCACAGGTCCAACATTGCTGCTTGGGTCCCCAAGTCGAGGATCCACATCTTCATCCTCGCCTTGGGAAGTTTCCTACTTGGGAATATTTATTCCCTTGTCCGGGCTCTGGCTGGAGGATACTTCCTTCTTAGCCTTGGCCACTGCAAGGTTGTAACATTCCCGAGCATATTGCTGGTTCCCTCTAAGACACCCTACCCCATTTTTGGTTTGAAACTTCAGGCACGAGTGGAATATTGATGTGACAGCTTTTAAGTCATACAAGGCTGGTCGGCCTAGCATTATGCTAAAGGCTGAAGGAACATCCAATATCAGGAATTGTGCCATGATAGTTATGCTCGTTGGAGCTTGTCCAACTGTGAGGGGTAGCCGGATTTGTCCCAGAGGCGCAACTCCTTGGCCGGAGAAACCATAGACGGGCTGAAGGCATGGAGTTAAATCCTTGAGCTGGAGTGTAACGCCCTGTCCAACAGGGACGCCACGTGTGTGCAATTTAATTAAGTTCTTGATCTATATAATATATATAATTATACTGAAAAGTGTGGGAAATTAAATTTTAATAATTAAAGTTCAACATTTAAACTATTTAACAAAAGATAAGCGATATAGACTACGGGGTCCCCCTGTTTTCAAAATATTTACAAACTGGTTTAAAAGTATTTTACAACGTAAACTTTACATTTCCAAAATACAATAAAAATAGAGCATCCTGTTTACTGGGCCGTGCCACTGCGGCTGGTATGTACATTGCTGCTACGACCACAAACTCATGGTTGCTCAATCTTTGCCTTCCCTTTACCTGCACCATAAAGCACCCGTGAGTCACAGAGACTCAGCAAGAAAAGTGATCAAAACAATAACTGAAAGAAAATGATTATCGACTAAATCCCATGTCACCATGTTTACTCATTACACAACATCATAAAATATTCCTTTACACATTACACATTCACATTACATAATCTTGGTACTTTATAAAGTACCCCTTTACCACTCGTTACCCACGAGCTAAATATGTCACCATCGTTGCCCGATAAAGCAAACGATAAGTAAGAAACCTAACCGCGGTTCAAGAGTAATTACCGTTGGATTTTATGCCCTAAATAAAACTCTTTACAATCTGATTAGTTATCAATATAAGAAATTTGAAATGATTGATGTTTGCATGAATTTTACATGCTAATGGTTTAATATGTTTAATATGTTTATTACATTCATACACACAAAATCAGTTAAATCCAGATCATATGTTTATTCACAATTACAGTATCGTCAACACAGTGGAATGTGATTGTGATCATATGTATCAAAAGTTTCGGTCCCTGTTTCATCAGTGTTATTGGATTTACACTAATGTGATAATCAGCGATGATGTATACTTACACTTGGAGTAAGTGTTATGTTCTTTCCAGGACATTAGTAAAGTATACTAGTTTCGAATGTATGGAGTATACATTGGACTGGACCGATATTGCAACTAAGTTAAGATATTACAAACTTACCGTTATACATATCTTTCCTAGTCAATATCAGTAGTTGATCTTAAGATTAAAAGAATCTAAATCCTGATATGCTAAGGCTCAACTCAGGAGTGCTATTCATGTTCTTTGATTTATTAGTTAAGCCTACTTTTGGGTCAGGGTGATACGTATATTTTGGGAACATGATAGTATGATTGAGTGGGAGTGCTGAACATAAATATGGAATCTATAGCTTCTACTGGTGTATAGAAGTCAAGTGATAATTCCCTTCGAGCTTAGCAAATAGAAGTAAATGGATGAGCTCTTGTTTAACTGACTAATTATTAGATCACTAAACACCATTTACAGGTAGCTAAGTGTTTTAAGGGGCAAAATACATTGAGGGGTGAGAACGGTAAAGAAATCCCATCTCGATGTAGATCATCTATATAGAGGATCTTTAAATCACAATAAGATTATAACAATGGTTAAATGAGATAGTATATTGATATCGTGGAACATACAATATGCTCTATATAAGTCTGAGAGTGCAATTCTAAGTTCTAAGAGTGGATTCAACGAAGAATTAATAAGTAAGAATTTACTTGGTAAATTTGGTTCACTTATTGGAAGCTCAGCATATAAATCCATGGTCCCCATTCTAGTTGAGAACATTCTGCTTATAAGACTCATTAATTGATTCGTGATTGATCAATTATAATTCTAAAGTTAGACTATGTCTAATTTTATGAATTTTCACTAAGCAGGGGTGAAATTGTAAAGAAAAGAGTTTCTAGGTTTATTTATTTATTAATGGACTTTATATGTCTAATTAATAATTAAATTAAATGATAGTATTATTTAATAATCTATTTTAGTTATTAAATAATTAGTTTTGGCATTTAAAAGGTTAGAATTGGAAAATTGGCGTTTTTGAGAAAATAGAGATAAAATTTGATAAAACTGCAAAATCAAGTGAGGCCCAATACTACACCATGGCCGGCCACTTAAATAGGTTTTTCAAATTAATATTTTCATTATTTTAATGCCAAATAATTCTTAACCTAAACCTAGTAGTTGCCTATAAATAGAAAGTGATGGCTCAGTCACATAACATGCTTTCATTAGTAATCTGACAGAAATCTCTCTCTTCAGAAAAACTGAGCCTTCCCCACTTTCTATACCTGGCCGAAACCCTCTCTCCTCTTTTCTCCTTCATCTATTTCGACCCTAGTGAAAGAGTAAGTGCCCACACACAGCAAGCAGTAACTCAATCATAGATTGGAAGACTGTGAAGGATAAAACTTGAAGAAGAAGGACATTCGGGCTCAGATCTTGATTATACTCTGCTACAGAAAGGATACAAGGGTTAGAGATCTGAGTGGAAGGAGACATTAATTCCGCTGCATCAATGTAAGGTTTTCTTAACTTTATATGTGTTTAATTTATCGTTTTAGAAAGTTCATATTTAGGGTGTTTAAACAACATACTTGTGAGTAGATCTAAGATCCTGGTAAAATAAATTTCCTACAACTGGCCTCATAGCCATGGTAATTTATTTACTTACATGAAATTTGGACTTTAAAACGATTGTTTGTTTGTTTTTGGATGGTATCATGTTGTATTGAGTGTTATTTGATGTTTGATTGATGTTTGTAAATTTTCGTGAAAAATAATTGCGATTCTGTTTCTGGAATTATTTTTATTGGATAGTATGGAAAAAATTAAGCAAGTTAGCCTTTTAGAGAACTCAATTTCGATTTTATTTGAATTAGTTATGATTTTTTGAAGATTCGAAAAAATCGGAGATGTGCTGAAATTTTCCTGCGATCACGAAAACTGTCCGTACAGCTCACAATTTTTTCGTTTTTCTTCGATTTTTCATGCTTTTTCATGGAATTAACTTCCGATTTTTTGTATAGTTTTGTATATATACTATTACTATTCCTAATTCAATTCTAATTATCATTTTGAATTAATTTAATATTTTTTAAATTTAATTCAAGATATTAGTGTAATTTGAATTTGAATAGAATTAGTATCTATCTTCTTGCTTAAAAATCTATCTTATTTTTAAATTTGATTATATCTTATCTTATTTTTAAATTTAAGGTCAGATTTTATATATATATTTTTTAAAATTAAATCTTTTTTAGATATTTTGACCTTATTTAAATTTAAAATAAGATAATTATAATCATGTAATTTTAAATGATGTAAGATATTTTGCTAATTTTTAAATTTTGTTATTTTATTTATTTAAATTAAATTTAAAATCTGAAAAGATATTTCATTTATCTTTTCTAATTTTTATTTAATTTTTATTTATAAAATAACATTTAAATTTTAAAAGTAGTTAGCAAATTTTGAAATGATATTTAGGTTGGTTGAAACCTAATTTTTCAAAATTGTAGGTTTAATTTTAAATATTTTTTTTTTAAAATAATTTCAAAATTTAAATTAATATTTTTTTTAAAAAAAAAAATTCGAAAATAAATATTATTTTATTTTATTTTTATTTTCGAAAATTAATTTTTTTTTAATTAATTTTTTTTTTCGAAATTTATTTATTTAAAATTAAATAAATCCTACTTCCAACTATCCAGCTAACCTTGTTGCAGGAGTATATGGTTTTAGCTTGTGTGTAAGTTTTTAAAACCTATTATTACTTGATTGCAAATAGCCATGGTTACGTTTTGCCAGATCTAATGATCTGATGGCTCCCTTGGTCAAGTTAATATTTTGTAACAGGTATATTTTACAATCTTCTTTCATCTGTGTATAACGTAGCAACATGATAGGATCCATCCAAAGTGTGCCTGTGTGAGCCTATATGTTTATTTTTGTTTTAATATAGATACATATAGGTTGTTGCTAAATAAAATGTCACACCATGATAGATTTTATTTAGGTCCTTTTAGTTATTGGACCTATTCAATTAATAACAGTTATTTATTTTAAGGTTAAATTCCTCTCTTTTGGGCTTTGTGTGAGAGTTGGGAGCCATAGAAGTGGGTACGACATACTGAACCCAGCACCCCCTCACATGAACTACCCCAATTGTTAAGGCCCATTTGCCTGATTTAAATAACTGTACTAGATTAATTATATTAGTTTGACCTAATAAAATTGAATTAGCAACATAATTAACTTTTAAATATATGAAAATTTATTTTTCTTTTTAATATTTTAAAGTTAATTTTAAGAAAAACACTTTTAGTTTAGATATTATTTCTAGACAAACTATTTGTATTTTTCTTATATTTAATTAAATATAGAATTTTAACTAACTAGATTCTTTCTGGAGCTTGTTTAATTAAATATTCATATTTAAGTTATAAATTAGTTGTATCAACTGATTTTTCTTATCTAACTTAAATTTGAATATTTGATTTAATTTTTAAATCAAGTTGAGGAATCCTAGGCATTAGTTATTAAAGATTCTTAAGATATTTTTTTAAGTTAATATCTTTTTGAATATTAACTTAAAATGGAATATTTTAGATATTTTTTTTAGGTTAATATCTTTTCAAATATTAACTTAAAAAGATATCTTCAAATTAAGTGGTTACAAATTAATTTTTGATATTTAATTAAATCTAAATTTGAAATTATTTAAGTTTTAGATTTTTTCTATATAACTTAAATTAGATATTTTTCAAATTTTTGAAAAGATACTTAGTCAAATAAGATATTTTCTAGATAGTAATTTCTAGACTACTTATTATTTCTAATATTTAAATATGAAAAATAATATACTTTGTGAAATTAATTATTTAAATAATTAATTTTGGTACAATTTTATTAAGTATATTTTTCCTAGTATTAAACTAGAAATAAATAATTAAGCCTTCTCTACACTTAATTATTATTTCTTGAATTTAATACATTTAATTAACTTGAAGAATCTAAATATCTAAGTTGATTTTCATCATGATACTTAAATATTTATTGATTTTTCATGACACTTAATTAAATAGAAAATTATTTTTAGGTTGAAATTTAATTTTTCAACTTAAATTTAAATAATTTTCAAAATATATATTTTTCTTTATTTTATTAATCAATTTCGAAATTTGCATTTTAATTATGCAATATTTTCAAATTTTTTATCTTGAAAAATAGATTGAGTTGTAAATTAATTATTTATTTTAATTAATTCTTTGACCAACTCAAGTCAATGATTTTTTCATTTAATTGATTAATTTAAAATAAATGAATTTAAAATATATATATTATTAGAAATTGAATTAACTAGTCAAAAGAAAATCTAGATAGGTGATATTTTTTGCTTGAAGTATTTCTTTTCTATTTTTATTATTTTCGAAAATTGTATATTTTTATATACTTTAAATTTTTGAACTCAATAAATATATTCTCAAAGGAAATTTTTAAGTTGCTAATTAATTTAATTTAATTCAACTGTTGTCGAGCAAATTTCGCAACACCAAAAAGTATGATTTAATCGATAAGACAGGGAATTATTTGAGAGATGACAAGTGCGAGTATTCAACCTAAAACGGCGAGTACTCGGATGGGAATGCGAGAATAAACAACAAGGCTGGAAAAAATAAATAAGATGATGAATTATAAGTTGGTTCGCCGCATTTTGTGCTCGCTTAGTCCACTGTAGCAAAGGATTCGTAGGTCCATTTTCATGGTGGATCACCCCTTTATATACAAAGTAGGTGTCCAATCGGTTACATGAGGATCACATTTATGGTTAATCCATTATTTACACATTGAATTGTAATGACTAAACTCAAACAACGTTAACATTAATAAATGTATGACAGTTACTAAATTCATCAACGTATGCGTCTTTCGCATCTGCGAGTTGACCGTTCATGTTCCGTCTGTTGAGCTCGTAGGGTCGCCAATACGTTTGGAACGTCTGCGTCCTTAGGTAATCGCCCTTTGTAGACGTCGCATGTCAAGCTAGTAACATCCGGACATGCGAACTTATATTGGTCCGTTAGCTATCGGGTCGCCGGGACCAAAACCGCATCATGTGGCATTGGTCTCTATACTTGTCGCGAGGTAGAGGGGACACTCGCACATGTTCTGACATATGCGAATTGGATCTACCCTGCATGATGAGAATTGTGGTTATGCGATGTGACTTAAGTCGCACCTACAGTATCTCGCTATTTTTATCCTGAGCGAGGTCTAAACTTCGAGAAATCTCTTACGACATTCAAATTTCATTCGGGAAATCCGAATACACGTGTCCTTTAAAGAGGAGTCTCGGTCTCGAGTTTCTAGGTGAGAGAAATCTCACTATAACACATGCCCCTAGTTTCGCGACGTGACTAGAGCGGTCACTGAGGGAAACTATTACTCGAGAGACAGGTGAAAGGTTGTCACGAGGAGGTGACCTTTTGGTTGTCCCATCGAGGGTTTCGAAAAATGACGGCTATAATAATTAATTTTTATTATCTCTAGGATGCCACGTCACAAAACCCTTCTGCTGTAGGCGTAAAGGCCATAATTGGCCGTTAGATTGGGCGACCTTAGGCATTCCGACCGCCACGTGTCATGATCCCAATTAATAAGGGATATGGGTATTTAAACGCTTTGATACGAATCAAATTTCCCCATTTTCCCTCTTTTCTTAACTTCCCTCTAGTTCATACACTTCGAAAAGTTCATCCCCTGCATTTCGCCAAATTTTCATAACATTTCCAATTTCAGTACGTGATCGAGAGCAAGCTGAATCAAAACTAAAGGTTAGTTTTTCCGCATTTTTTCGTTTTTGTTTTTAGAGAAATTGCGCTTTTATTTTCTCTGGTTTGGATGTTTTCGAAGACTTTTTAGAGGTATGCTAGTATTTATGTGTTTCTGGGTCAATGAAACTCGGGCAATATTCATAGTATAGGCCCGTAAATTGACATAACCGCATACAATTCATAGACACCGATTCACGTCTCGAATGCTCGCGGACATTCGGATGAACAATTTGAATGTTCGCGGGTGTTCTGGATGAACAATTTGAATAATCGCATGTTTCCAAGACTTATTTCCGCTTAACTATTAGCTAGATCTTTTAGGATCTTTACATGTCGCGGCCGAGTGGTGAGAGTATTAATTGCCATTCCAAATGGTGGGTGTGTCAGCGTATTCTAATGGCTATATATGCGATTATATGCCCCTCGAGATACCGAGATACACCCACCATTTGTTGACGTGCGTTAATGCTCGAATGACCGTACTCTTTGGTTGATAGTAGTCTCGAAACGGTGGGAGTCTCCCAAGAACTTCAAAGGTTATGCTCGAAAATGCATACCTTGAAAGTCACCGGGATACGCCCACTCGTTTCGGAGGTATACCGCACAACCGAGGATGCGTGAATTACTTGCCCAAAGATAGTTATATTTCTTCTCGCATGCTGATGTGAGGGCCGGCCGCATGTAGCTTGACCTTCCCGTCGAATGCGACTTTTATAATCTACCGCGGTGAGATCACTTACCTTTATTTTTTCACACATCCATCACGCCGAAAAGATCTTCTATCTTTCGCGATGAGCGATCTATCGGATAGCCAGCCTCGTAGAGGTCGCGCCTTCGACGGAGCTCCACCAAGAGAGAGACAGCTTTCCCTACCGACATCTCCGAAATGGAGGCCGCGAGATAGAGTTAGGTCCGATGTTTTCCGTAGACATCGAGAGGATGGTACAGAGCTCGCTCGAACTCCGGGACAATCGATATCCGAGATAGCGAATCCACGCGTCGCACGCGACTACCTCATACATACGAGACATGCTCCCGACATCGAGGTCGAGGAGGTGGAGGAGGAATGGACCACTCCGTCCGTGAGTCGTGGGGAAGAAGAGGAAGCTAAGGGAGTGGGACGGATTCGCCGACGACTCCCAATTGAACGAACCCTTCTCATGCGAAGATTTAGTCTCGAGGGTCGCCAAATCCGACTTCACAACCTTCGTGAGGTTGAATTTGTTGCGACTTGCGTTTCAACGTCCCAAACCATCTCGTAGAGCGCATCTTCCGTTCACCAACCCCGCGATCATCCCTACGAGGACGTGGTCATCTCAATACCCATTCTTCGATGTGGTGTATCGGTCCCATTTCATCCTTTCGTCGCAAACCATTCTCGGCGATATGACGTATCGCTCTTTCGCCTAACACCCAACAGCTTATCGCACCGTACTAGCTTTTTATGCGATGTACATGGAGTATGCCCATAGGGCACCGTCGCAGAGGAGTTTAGTTACTTCTATGACATAAAGAGCGTGGGTCTTCATAACGGCTTCTATTGCTTTAGTAAATGGGCGACTTCGAAATAAACTAGTCGAGGGGATGGTATCGAACATGGGTGACTGAAGTCGAAGTGGTTTTACGTTTTAAGGTTCCCGGGATTAGAATCGACTTTAATCGCGTACCCGCATGTCGCGTATTTGTTGACTTAGATATAATTTTTACTTTGTTCTCTCGAGATCTTTTGCTAACTCGCTTTTTGTTGTTATCGCGTATAGACCAACACCAACTCTTGACGCGACTAGAAAGGAGACAAACTGGAAATTCTCTGGAGTCTTCCCATACAAGATCGCGACCGGCGATTACCGTGCACAACCGGCGAAGTTGCGAGAACACCAGCTCGATCCCCGAGAACGCGAGTCTTCAACGGAGCCGTATATAAAGAACCATCCGAGAAGCAAGAAGAGCGGATTGACAAACGTCTTCTAAGCAAACTCCTCGACAAATTTCAGTAACTCGTCTTTTTGCTATAAACCTGACGGCGGTAGGATTGTGATTTTTTACTTATCCGTCCTTTATGCTTGTAGACATGACTTTTGAAGTCCGCCCCCGTCCCGAAAAATCAAGCAAAAGGGTGGAACACCTACGACTTCGCCGTCGTCGCCCAAAAGAGGAAGAGCGATGTGATGGCTTCGCTTGTCGCATTCTTCCAAGAAGTTGGCCAAGACTACTCAGATAAGGGAAGAAAGTCGTCATCGACTCTCCCGCTCGTGCTCGCGACTTCCCCGGCCATGCAGAAAATTCCCCGATCGAGATCCCTTACGAGGATCTCGTTGCTCGACCCATACCGAATCGGCCGCGCAATCCATGGCTTTGTTCATAAAAGCCGCGGCTACTCCTTCTAAGGAAGCCGACTCGCCGAAGAGGCAGAACGCCCATTTTCAAGAAAATATAAAGTTAAGCCGAAGCAGAGGTGGCGAGGATTGAGGAACTTAACAAGGCCAAGGAGAAAGAGCTCGAGGAACTCGCCAGGCAAAAGAACAAAGCGAGCTCGAGGTGAAGAAGTCGCAGACAACGATTGCCGAGATGACTCGCGACTTGGAGGCCGAGAAAGAGAATGGGAAGAAACAAAAGAGGATCGTGCCGTGTCCGATTATATTTATACCACTCTTTCTAAAGTCCCCGACTTTGACTTCTCGCTTTTGGAGCCGAAGCCGGCCGAGATGGCTGAAGCCTTTCGTGCCATGTCGCCTACCCGTACCAAGGTGGGGGAGGCAACCTTCCCGTACGAGGTCGAGGGCGTACAGCCGAAGAGGTCGAGAATGAGGTCGTCAGCAAGGTCGTGGACGAGGCTGCTCCTGATGAGACTACTACTGCTGCTCCAGATGCTTGATTATCTTCCAATTTATGTTGTTGTTTAATTTCACTCTTCTTTTTTTTATATATGCGGTACATGGGTACTCGCACTTATGTACTTGAACAAATTTATTTTACCTTTTGAACAAATTTCTATCCTCGCGGGGATAGCTTACATTTTAATATTTACGCAGTACACGGTACTTGCGATTTTATATATTTTTAACTTTGATTACAAATTTCTGTAATCGTAATTTTATATATATATATATATATGCGACTTTAATTACAGCTTGGTGTAATAAAGTAGGAGAAACTTTGAAGTTGGTAAAGTGAATTTAAATTACTCGAAAAACTTAGTAAGTAGTTTTATTCATGCAATTAGTAGTACATGCGGGCATACATCCCCCTATACTTAGGATTATTTTTTTTTTTTGAACAAAAAATATCTAAGTATAAGTACTCGTATTAACATAATCGAATAACGCGAATATCACTGATAATAAAATTTCAAGCTCTCGCTATTCCATGCTCGTGGAATCGCGGTTCCATCGAGTGTTGCGAGTCGATAAGTGGCATCACCAATTTGATTCTCGCGATTATGTATGGTCCTTCCCAATTGTCCCCAAAGACTCCATGAGATGGGACTTTGGTGTTTGGCATTACCCTTCTAAGGACCAAGTCTCCTACTCGCAGAGTTTTTATCTTTACTTTGGAGTTAAAGTACCTTGCTGTTCGTTGTTGATAAGCCGCGTTTTGTAGTTGCGCTTTATCACGCTTTTCTTCCAAAAGATCAAGGCAAAACAACTGATTCTCGTTGTTCTGCGAGATATCGAAAGGATCTCTGCGTAAGGAACCTGCCCCAACTTCTACCGGCAACATGGCCTCGCACCCGTAAGAAAGCGAGAAGGGTGTTTCGCCAGTTGTAGATCGAGGGGTTGTATTGTAAGACCATAGGACTTGCGATAACTATCCGGCCATGCCCCTTGCGATCTTCTAATTTTCCCTTTATGGTGTGCTTAATTATTTTATTGATCGCTTCGTCCGTCCATTACTCGCGGGTAAGCGATCGCGAAAAGGCTTTTTTAATCCCTAAATCATCGCATAGTCGTCGCATTTCTTTACAACAAACCGTTTTCCATTATCCGAAATGAGTTTGTGCGGAATGCCAAAACGACAAATGATGGAAGTGTAGACGAACTCGCGTAACTTCGTCGCAAAGGATGGCTGCGAGTGCTTTCGCTTCAGCCCACTTCGTGAAATAGTCAACCGCGACTACAAGATATTTGACTCCGCCTTTTCCTTGGGTAACTCACCGATTAAATCAATTCCCCATATTGCAAAGGGCCAGGGACTCGTGATAGAATGGAGGTTACTTCTGGGGTTGGTGTGTAAGTTGGCCTATTCGCCGGCATCTATCACACTTTTTTTGCAAATGCGAGGGCATCTTGTCGCAATGTTGGCCGCAATATCCTTGTCGCATAATTTTTAAGGCAAGGGAATTACCTCCAAGATGATTTCCACAAATTCCCTCATGCACTTCACGCAGCATGTAACCGCAACCTTCTCCGCCGATACATCCGAGAAGTGGTTGACTAAAACTTCGCGATACAAACTCGGTCATATATCACATAATCCGGGGTGCTCGTTGTCGCAATTTCCTTGCTTCTCTTTTATCGTCAGGTAGGAGCCCCTTGTCAAGGTATGTGAGGATAGGAGTCATCCAGGTAATCTCCTGAACGTCATCGATCTCCATGATTGTTTCTCGATCTATGGTTGGATGAGACAATACATCTACCGGAATTACATCAAGTAATTCGACTTCTCCGGTGGAGGCCACTGCCAATGCGTTCAAGGTAAGGCATTTTGAGTACGCGTACTCGAGACACAACTACATGTTTGAACTTCGCATTATTTCACGAACGATGGCTAAGTATTTAACCAATCTTCCGCCTCTCGCTAGGTATTCTCCACTCACTTGACATACCACGATTTGAGAGTCGCTAAATGCTTGTAGATATTCGACTTTCATCTCGAGAGCCAATTTCGTACCTCGCGATTAAAGCCTCATACTCGGCTTCATCGTTAGATGCGCAGAATTCAAAACGCAGCAGCGTGTACCTTGAAATTATTGGGACTGATTAACAAGATCCCGCTGCCAGAACCTTCATTATTTGAGGCTCCATCGACATATAATGTCCATACCTCTTTGTCCACCATGGCGATGTCATTTCCACCCTCTACAACCGCCACCTCTGTGCTTGGGAACTCAAGTATAAAATCGCTTTGCTTGCCCTTTGATCGCGCTCTTGGTTTATACCCGATGTCGAATCGACTCAACTCCATCGCCCACTTTAACAATCTCCCCGATGCCTCCTCGGCTTTGCCAAAACTCCGTCTTGCGGGGAAGTTTGTCAAAACTTCAATGCCGTGAGCCTCGAAAATAAGGTCGCAATTTTTCGAGGATATTATCAAGGCGAAAGCCAAGCTTCTCCATTTGAGGATAACGCGTCTCGGCGTCCAATAATCGCTTACCGACGTAGTACACCGGTGTTGACGTCCTTGGTCCTCGCGACTAGTACCGAACCGATCGCGTACCGAGACGGCTAAATAAATAGACAAAACCTCTCCGGCAATGGTTTTGATAGAACCGGAGGTTGCCCTGCATGCGTTTTTAACGCTTGAAAAGCTCGCCGCATTTCTCATCCCACCGAAACCTCGTTACCTTTCAAAATCCGAAAAACTCTTTACACTTGTCGTAGGATCTCGGATATGAAGCCGGCTTAAAGCCGCGACTTGCCTCGTGAGGCTCGAACCTCCTTTGGCTTAGTCTGTGACTCGCATTTCTACCAACGCTCTAATCTTCGCAGATTGGCTTCTATTCCTCGCCGATTTACCATAAAACCAAGGAATTTTCCGAACCCACTCCAAAGACGCATTTTAAGGGGTTCGACGCATCTTATATCGTCGCAATATGTCGAACATGGCTCGTGTAAGTGCGTAATATGATCCTCCGCATGTTGCGATTTTACGAGCATATCGTCAACATATACCTCCATTGTCTTTCCAATAAGATCCGCGAACATCATATTCACTAGCCTTTGATAAGTCGCACTCGCGTTTATTAAACCAAAAGGCATTACCTTGTAACGCATAATCCTCGATCGCAATGAACGAGGTATGTTCTTGGTCCGAGTTCGTACATCTAGATTTGATTGTATCCCGAGTATGCATCCATGAAGCTTAAAAGTGCGTGACTGCAAAGGGCATCGACAAGCCGGTCAATGCTAGGAAGAGGAAAGCCGTTCTTGGGATGCTTTGTTCAAATCGTAAAGTCAACGCATGTACGCCACGAGCCATCGGGCTTTCGGCACGAGTACCGGGTTAGCTAACCGCCTGGGGTAAAATGACTCCCGTATAAAGCCGCAGTGCAAGGAGGCGGTCGACTTCCTCTTTCGCCGCTTGGTACCTCGCGGTCCACTTTGCGGCGCTTTGTTCGACACCTCGCACTTCTGGGTCAATGTTCAAGCGATGACACATGACCTGTGGAGATATCCCGACCATATCTGAATGTTTCCAAGCAAAAATGTCAAGATTTTGTTTTAGAAAAGTCGTCAAGCGTTCTCGCAACTCGTATATTTAATCTAGAACCAATCTTTAAAACCTTATTATCGTCCATAGGATCTATAGGTACCTCGATTGTGTCTTCCGCGCTCGGGGCTGCGCGGCATGATCAAGGATTCTCGGGGTCCAAGTCCGGGTTGTCCACGTGCGTACCTCCTCGATCCCGAGGATCTCCCCGGCGAGGTGGTGGTGCATTCAAAAGGTAAATAACATTAATCGTCCTTTTTTCGCGAGCTTCGACACCGCATTGTAACATTCTCGAGAGTCGATTGGACTCCCTCACCGATCCTACTCCGCAGGAGCTGGGGAACTTCATTGTTAGATGATAGATCGAGGTTATGATCTTCATCTCCTTCAGAATTGGCCGTCCAATCACGGTGTTATATGCTGAGTATTGGTCGACATCGCGAAGCCTGGCCATCGACTTAGCAAGCGTTGTCGCTCCCAAAGTGATTGGGAGTTTGATCATTCCTTTGATTGTTATGACATCTCCCGAGAAGCCATAGATGCTCGATGTCATAGGCCGCAAATCCTTTTCTTGTAACCCCATTTGCTTGAAGGCTTGGAAGTTCAGTAAATTCACCGAACTTCCATTGTCGACCAATATGCGATGGACGTTGTCTCCACCTATATTGGCGACTATCACGAGTGCGTCAGAATGCGGGTGGTGGACCCATCTCGCATCGCTCTCCATAAAGACAATGTCCTCGCATTCTTTCTTGAAGAGCTTTTCCGGCCGTTCACCAAGATTGTTTACATTGGTTAACCCGCCTCTCCTTAGCTTCTCTAGCATACCTTTCGTGACTTGCGAGAGTCGCCCGCGATGTGCGTCCTCCGATTATGGTTAAAATGTTGCGGGGCGTTCTCGAGCCACTCGCGTTCTGACTATCTTCTTTGCCATCCGCTTGGGGATGTCTTTCCTCGTTTCTCTTATATTTGTCGAACTTTCCTCTTCTGATCAGTTCCTCAATCTCGTCCTGCAAGACCCAACACTCAAGGGTAGTGTGACCGATGTCTTTGTGGTACTTACGTAACTTTTTGGGATCTCTTCTGCCGCGATTTCCCCCGATGGGGGCGGCTTCTCGAAGACGCCGTTCCTTTCCTCAATCGCGCAGATATGGTCTCGAGGTACGGCAAGTTCTAAGATAATTGACGAAGCGAGGTTCCCCTTTTCTTTTGGCGAGGACTCCTTTTTTGGGGGCGACTTAGCCAACTTCGGCTCCGCGGCTTGCGTGGACCGCGTCTTCTCCGGGGCTTCGGCCCCCGGAATTCTTCCCTCGCGGACCGCAGTGACCGCGACCGCGTATGGGCGATCGCCGTTTGTTCTTGCCCTTCTCTAACTCCGCCAAGGAATTCTCGATTCTCTTATGAGGTTCTACCATGGCGAAGAACTCTACCAAGGACTCGGCCTTCGGCCCGTAGCTCTTTCCCGTGCTTCCGTTCTTGGCAAGATACCCGTTATTAGCATGCAAACAAGCGAAGACTCTGGGGCCTTCTCAACCTTTGTTACTTCGCGTTAAAGCGCTTGAAATAATTTTGCAAAGACTCACCAGGCTCTTGTTTGATATTGGCCAAAGTCGTATAGGGTGGCCTATACGTCATCGTGGCCTGGAAATGTGTGAGGAATAAGTCGACGAAGTTCTCCCACGTCGATATCGATGCCTCCGGTAATCAAGTGAACCAATCATGGGCATTCTCCTCGAGTGTGGTCGCGAGAATGCGACACTTCGCAAGTTGCGTACTCGGTCCACTTCCATTATAAGAGTTAAACTTTTCTAGGTAATCTAACCGGTTAGAAGTACCTTTATATTTGAGGGATTCTGATAAACGAAACCCCTTTGGAAGTTGGGCCTCCGTCGCACTTCGTGGTAAAAGGCGAGGTGCCGTGCAGCTTGTATATGGGCTTACGCCGTCGCTCGAGCATTTTCAAGGCTTGCGTAAGCATACTTTGATCGATTCCTCCCGTCGCAGGGGTTGGAGTTGCTACAACAATGTGGCTCGCACCACTACGCAAGGTTCGAGGGGATATTAATCCCAAGGGTCGCGACGCGCGATAGGCGGGTTGTTAATCGTATTGACACCCCGATCGCCCGTATGGGGATCATGGAGCGTCTCCGTGTTATGCGGGCCGGCGGAGCGCGCCCCTAAAGATCGCGTTGAGATGACCACGTTGCATCACCCCTGTACACGATAGTGTCCTCCTTGCCGTGTCCGCACAGAGCTGCACTCGTATACCTACTCGAGTGCGCCATGCGAAGATGAAGAGGCCGACTCCGCGTCGTTATCTCGAGGTGGACGACCGCGAGGGTTGCGGCGCCAGATCCTCGTCGATTTGCGCGCTCTCGGTTAGGCAACCTTGCGCATTGGTCTCTCGACGCTTCTAGTGATTCAAGTCCAAGATTTCGTGATCAGTTCTTCGTTCCCCGCGTGCACCTGCTAGTTTGACGTCTGAACCGTTACCTGAGGGTTTTCGTTGCGAATGGCAGGGACCCGAGGAGGGCGTCGAGCTCGCTCCGTCCATCTACCTCCGCCAGTGCTCGCACCGATCCCGGATTGCGCCGTATTGATCGCCGTGAGCCGGACCACTCCTTCCTGGACACGACCGGCCGGGTGACAAGGGGGAAAGTGCATGGCTGCTTGCGGTGGTGTGGACGTGCCTCCGACTCGAGGACCGCCTGTTTCGGAAATAGGTTGAGTGGTCCGATGTTGCTCCTCCCTACCCCGCCGTTGATGACGTCTACGTGTGGCACTCCGCCCGTGTAATGGTACGCTCATCATTCCGATATTGATGGATTCGTTGTTAGCTCCATTAGCGTGATTTCCACCATGATGAGTGGTGTTCTTTGAAGTGAATAGAATCTTACATACGGCCTCACGTACGGCGCCAAATGTTGTCGAGCAAATTTCGCAACACCAAAAAGTATGATTTAATCGATAAGACAGGGAATTATTTCGAGAGATGACAAGTGCGAGTATTCAACCTAAAACGGCGAGTACTTTGATGGGAATGCGAGAATAAACAACAAGGCCGGAAAAAATAAATAAGATGATGAATTATAAGTGGTTCGCCGCATTTTGTTCTGCTTAGTCCACTGTAGCAAAGGATTCGTAGGTCCATTTTCATGGTGGATCACCCCTTTATATACAAAGTAGGTGTCCAATCGGTTACATGAGGATCACATTTATGGTTAATCCATTATTTACACATTGAATTGTAATGACTAAACTCAAACAACGTTAACATTAATAAATGTATGACAGTTACTAAATTCATCAACGTATGCGTCTTTCGCATCTGCGAGTTGACCGTTCATGTTCCGTCTGTTGAGCTCGTAGGGTCGCCAATACGTTTGGAACGTCTGCGTCCTTAGGTAATCGCCCTTTGTAGACGTCGCATGTTGAAGCTAGTAACATCTGGACATGCGAACTTATATTGGTCTGTTAGGGCTATTGGGTCGCTGGGACCAAAACCGCATCATAGGGCATTGGTCTCTATACTTGTCGCGGAGGTATAGAGGGGACACTCGCACATGTTCTGACATATGCGAATTGGATCTACCCTGCATGATGAGAATTGTGGTTATGCGATGTGACTTAAGTCGCACCTACAGTATCTCGCTATTTTTATCCTGAGCGAGGTCTAAACTTCGAGAAATCTCTTACGGACATTCAGCCTTCATTGGAAATCTGAATACACGTGTCCTTTAAAGAGGAGTCTGGTCTCGAGTTTCTAGGTGAGAGAAATCTCACTATAACATCAACTTAAATTAATTTCCTTAATATTTATATTTAAGATTATTACTAAGATGGAAATAATTAATTTTATTTCAATCACCATCTAAGTATAATTTTATAAATATTATATTAAATTCTTATTTTTGAATTTTTCAATTCTAAATTTCGAATTTAATGAGAATTTATTTATTAGAATAATAAAGAAAATACATTTTAAAGAATGAGCTTTATTATTATTAAGATATTCGATCTCCATTGTGGGTTTTACACCGCGTTTGTTTTAGTGAGTAATCCTCCCTAATGGAGGGAGGAACGTTCATTAGCAATTTCGCACCGTTTAATCTCGCATGATAAGTAGTTTGTAAGTGTTTTATATGGTATAGATCACCCTAATGGTGGCGACCATATTTGACTTGCAAATTGCGAAATAATGGTAGAAGCTCATGAGATAGAATAGGCTTGACTCTCGCCTAAACGGGACAACGCTGGATTCCAATCTTGATCGAATAAAAGGTTGCTAGAATGTTTAACATTTTAGATGAGCTGACAACTCTATTCAATGGATGGTAACTTTGACTCTCGCCTAAACGGGACACTGATATCAGTTTGTTGAAAACCTTAGAAATTATTTAGGATTGAATTTTTTTAAGTATTTTCTCATATCATTCGTACTTGCTATGTGCTTATAATTTCTGAATTGATTTTGTGTTAAACCATTATTTATTTCTATTTGTTGATTTCTATTATTTTGTAGTATCCTGTATTATCAAAATGAATCCCATGTTATCACTGTTGACTGAAAACAAGCTGAATGGATCTAACTTTAATAAGTGGAATGAGAACATTAATATTGCTCTCATAGGAGAAAGTGCCTTGTTTGTTTTAACTGAGCCGTCACCTGAAGTGCCTGGGGACAATGCTTCCAAAGCTGTGAAAGAAAAGTATGAGCGTTGGCAGAAATCAAATGACAAAGCTCTATACTTTATGCTTTCTAGCATGGTTGACACCCTCAAAACTCGGTTTTCTAAAACCGAGAAGGCTGCTGAAGTTATGACGAAGTTAAATGAGCTATTCGGTAAGGCATCACTTCAGTCACGCTTTGACGCGACTAAGAAGTACATTAATGCACGGATGGAACCTCATCAAAACGTGCGTGACCATGTTCTCCTCATGTCATGTTATTTCCAAGAAGCCCAGGATCATGGTGCTGAAATGGACAGTGCTACTCAAGTAAGTCTTATCTTGAATAGCCTCGACTCCAAAGATTTCTACCATACACATCAAATTATGTCATGAATAAGAAGGAAATTGACTTTCATGAATTAGTCAATGACCTTCAAACTTATGAAAATTTGATTGGAGGACCCAAGAAGAAAGGGAGTAAACCTCATAATCCTGGGAATGGTAATGGGACGATGAAACTTGAAGCAAATGTTGCCTCTGTTTCAAAACCCAAATCGAAGAAGAAGTGGAAGAACACCAAGAAGCGAACTAAAGCCATGAAAAATAAAAAGGCTGCTCCTTCTGGTGATGCTACACTTAAAGGAAAGTGTTTCTACTGCAATGAAAAAGGTCATTGGAAACCCCAATGTCCTAAACTTCTTGCAAAGAAACAAGGTATTTCCATTTATAAACTTTAAGAGTTTTAGTGAATTATTATCCAATTGGATTTATGATTCTGGACTAAACTTTGTTTATTTGTTTTTCTTCTTCTTATAGGCCAAGCTACTTGAACTCAATTGAGTTGGATCAGAAAGCTGGACCATAGGGTGAAATCGTCCAGATGAAGATGAAGCTCTTCAATTTTTTTTTTTTTTGAATTAATTGTTTTAGTTTAAAGACAATTTGGATTTCAAATTTTAGTTAGGGATATTTATCCCTGTTTTTCTCATATTGAGCTTCATTTATCTTATCTTCATCAATTATTACCACATTATATTTGTATGTTTGTATGTGTAAGTGTTTTTATTATTGATGCAAATTCTATAATATTTACAACTCTTCATAGAGTTATATTAAATAAACACTAGAAACTATTTTTATGTTTATTAATAATTGTTCATTCTAATACAATTATTAAGAATTTGTTTAATAAAAGGATCTTATGATCTGATAGGGGTGGAGAAAAGTTAAGAAAACTATGCAGTTCAACGATCTTTTATATCTAATGAACTCTGGATAGTATTCAACTCCACATAAACTCTATCACACTAAGAGAATCATGATCTTTACTACCTTTAGGGGTGGATCATAATCTCTATATACTTAGGGGTGGAGGTTATCCACAAGTACCCTATATGTATATTCTTAGGGGTGGAGAAGTTTCCACAATTCCCTATATAACACATATCTTGTTTAAACATGGAAGTAATATAATGAGTCAGCTATTATCAATATAAATTCTTGATCTTGATTGTATGTTCCATTTCGATTTTACTGTTGTAAGGAAAAGTTTGATACCTTTGAAAGTTCATTGTTAAAGTTTCACACTACCTTAATTGAGTGGGAGAATTTTAAAGTTCTATACCCATCCTCATTAGGTTGATACTTGTGATAGGTACTTAAGAACACTACTGAAATGCAAATCTAACCATTCACATGGATAGGTATAGCTTATCAGAATTATGAGAATAAGATAAAGAACTCTAGTTCAGTCCATTCGAATGACTTGAACCAAGAATTCTTAATCCTCATAAAATTTGATGGTATCTTAATTTTGATTACTTTATCTCTCGCATGTATTTTTCACTTCAAATACTAGTCTGCTATGTTGATGACTTAGTCTTAACTTAAAGTTTTAGACTAATACAAAAGTCACAACTAGGTAACTCTCTAAACAATCAGAGGTTAAAAGTATTATTTAACCAGACATCTGCTATTGAGTGGGAGCTATCTGAGATGTAATCAAATAGGGAACATTAGAAGATATTCAAGAAAGATTTATGAAAGTGATCTATATGTTAGATATTAAGGAACTGTTTATCAGTTGTCCTTGTATCTCACCATCTAATTTCGATTTTTATGAGATGGTGCTTACTTTGGGGGTGGAGGAATTATTGAATAATAATTCAAGCTCTACGAGAGAAGAATTATAACTTTGTGTATTCGAAATCCAAGAAAGTTATATCACTGAAGAAAAGTCTACACTGTATTATCTCAATTACATATTTTAAAATATGAGAGATATGTCTTCTGTTAATTCAGATGTACTTTTAAAACAGTAAAGATTTCAGTATCCCTTGATGAGTAAAGCATATAGTAAAGGATGTTTCATAAGTATATTTATGAACTAGTTTCTAGAAGTTTGGATGGATTCAAATATACTACACTTGATCTGAAGATCAAGACATCAGATTGACCTATTTGCACAGTTTGTTTTATATTAGTGCAAGTGGGAGTTTGTTGGATTTTATGCCCTAAATAAAACTCTTTACAATCTGATTAGTTATCAATATAAGAAATTTGAAATGATTGATGTTTGCATGAATTTTACATGCTAATGGTTTAATATGTTTAATATGTTTATTACATTCATACACACAAAATCAGTTAAATCCAGATCATATGTTTATTCACAATTATAGTATCGTCAACACAGTGGAATGTGATTGTGATCATATGTATCAAAAGTTTTGGTCCCTGTTTCATCAGTGTTATTGGATTTACACTAATGTGATAATTAGCGATGATGTATACTTACACTTGGAGTAAGTGTTATGTTCTTTCCAGGACATTAGTAAAGTATACTAGTTTCGAATGTATGGAGTATACGTTGGACTGGACCGATATTGCAACTAAGTTAAGATATTACAAACTTACCGTTATACATATCTTTCCAAGTCAATATCAGTAGTTGATCTTAAGATTAAAAGAATCTAAATCCTGATATGCTTAGGCTCAACTCAGGAGTGCTATTCAAGTTCTTTGATTTATTAGTTAAGTCTACTTTTGGGTCAGGGTGATACGTATATTTTGGGAACATGATAGTATGATTGAGTGGGAGTGCTGAACATAAATATGGAATCTATAGCTTCTACTGGTGTATAGAAGTCAAGTGATGATTCCCTTCGAGCTTAGCAAATAGAAGTAAATGGATGAGCTCTTGTTTAACTGACTAATTATTAGATCACTAAACACCATTTACAGGTAGCTAAGTGTTTTAAGGGGCAAAATACATTGAGGGGTGAGAATGGTAAGGAAATCCCATCTCGATGTAGATCATCTATATAGAGGATCTTTAAATCACAATAAGATTATAACAATGCTTAAATGAGATAGCATATTGATATCGTGGAACATACAATATGCTCTATATAAGTCTGAGAGTGCAATTCTAAGTTCTAAGAGTCGATTCAACGAAGAATTAATAAGTAGGAATTTACTTGGTAAATTTGGTTCACTTATTAGAAGCTCAGCATATAGATCCATGGTCCCCATTCTAGTTGAGAACATTCTGCTTGTAAGACTCATTAATTGATTCGTGATTGATCAATTATAATTCTAAAGTTAGACTATGTCTAATTTTATGAATTTTCACTAAGCAAGGGTGAAATTGTAAAGAAAAGAGTTTCTAGGTTTATTTATTTATTAATGGACTTTATATGTCTAATTAATAATTAAATTAAATGATAATATTATTTAATAATCTATTTTAGTTATTAAATAATTAGTTTTGGCATTTAAAAGGTTAGAATTGGAAAATTGGCGTTTTTGAGAAAATAGAGATAAAATTTGATAAAACTGCAAAATCAAGTGAGGCCCAATACTACACCATGGCCGGCCACTTAAATAGCTTTTTCAAATTAATATTTTCATTATTTTAATGCCAAATAATTCCTAACCTAAACCTAGTAGTTGCCTATAAATAGAAAGTGATGGCTCAGTCAAAACACAAGTTTTCACAAGCCTTTTTGAAAGAAATTTCTCTCTTCAGAAAAACTGAGCCTTCCCCACTTTCTATACCTGGCCGAAATCCATATTCTCTTTTCCCTTCATCAATTTCGTGACCCTAGTGAAAGAGTAAGTACCCACACACAGCAAGCAGTAACTCAATCATAGATTGGAAGACTGTGAAGGATCAAACTTGAAGAAGAAGGACATTCGGGCTCAGATCTTGATTATACTCTGCTACAGAAAGGATTCGAGGGTTAGAGATCTGAGTGGAAGGAGACATTAATTCTGCTGCATCAATGTAAGGTTTTCTTAACTTTATATGTGTTTAATTTATCGTTTTAGAAAGTTCATATTTAGGGTGTTTAAACAACATACTTGTGAGTAGATCTAAGATCCTGGTAAAATAAATTTCCTACAATTACTCGTAACGGTAATAACCGTTTCTAACCCTAGGTCATAACCTAGGCTCAATAAATATTTAATCAAAAATCTTGATAATAATCAAGGCCAATTCCATTCAACCATTAATCTTTAACCACATATGGTGCTTACCACTTTTCTTACCTTAGTTCAGAAGTCCAGTGTACGGGCCGACCTGAGTAGAAAACAAGCTAGGCAATCCCGGTCCTATGTCACGACAATTAAAACTCAAATGAATACCTTAACTTGATATTTTTCGGATTAAAACCCTAGTTTAAAATCAAACATAACCTAACTCCCAACAACTCTAAAATAGGTCAAGCATCCCATATTTAATTTAAAACAAATGATACACAACTTCCCGAGCCAAAACTGAACCTGAAGGAAACCTGGAAAAATTTCCTTGCAAGCAATCGGTCGACCGGTTCTAGTACACCAGAACCAACCGGTCAACTGGTACTGGCAAACCAGGTCCCCTTGGGTTCTCTCCTTCAAATTCGACCCAAAACACCTCCAAACCTAACCAAACTTTCCAGAACAGTATAATTGTTGGGTTTTGTGCCCTAAATAAAACCCTTTACAATCTGATTAGTTATCAATATAAGAAATTTGAAGTGATTTATGTTTGCATGAATTTTACATGCTTATGGTTTAATATGTTTATTGTTAATACACAAAATCTGTTAAGTCTAGATCATATGTTTATTCACAATTACAGTATTGTCAACACAGTGGAATGTGATTGTGATTATATGATTCAAAAGACTAAGTCCCTGTTTCATCAGTGTTTTGGATTTACACTGATGTGATAATCAGCGATGATGTGTACTTACACTTGGAGTAAGTGTTATGTTCTTTCCAGGACATTGGTAAAGTATACTAGTTTCGAATGTATGGAGTATGCATTGGACTGGACCGATATTGAACTTAGTTAAGATATTATAAACTTACCGTTGTATCTTTCCAAGTCAATATCCGTAGTTGATCTTAAGATTAAAAGAATCTAAATCCTGAAATGCTTAGGCTCAACTCAGGAGTGCTATTCATGTTCTTTGATTTATTAGTTAAGCCTACTTTTGGGTCAGGATGATACGTATATTTTGGGAACATGATAATATGATTGAGTGGGAGTGCTGAACATAAATATGGAATCTATAGCTTCTACTGGTGTATAGAAGTCAAGTGATGATTCCCTTCGAGCTTAGCTAAATAGAAGTAAATGGATGAGCTCTTGTTTAAGTGACTAATTCTTAGATCACTAAACATCATTTACAGGTAGCTAAGTGTTTTAAGGGGCAAAATACGTTGAGGGGTGTAAACGGTAAAATTATCCCATCTCGATGTAAATCATCTATACAGAGGATCTTTGATCACAATAAGATTATAACAATGGTTAAATGCGATAGCATATCTATATCGTGGAACATATAATATGCTCTATATAAGTCAAAGAGTGCAATTCTAAGTTATAAGAGTGGATTCAACGAGGAATTAATAAGTAGGGATTTACTTAGTAAATTCGGTTCACTTATTGGAAGCTCAGCATATAGATCCATGGTCCTCATTCTAGTTGAGACTATACTGCTTGTAAGACTCAATAATTGATTTGTGATTAATCAATTATAATTCTAAAGTTAGACTATGTCTAATTTGTGAATTTTCACTAAGCAGGGGTGAAATTGTAAAGAAAAGAGATTCTGGGTTTATTTATTTATTAATAGACTTTATATGTCTAATTAATAATTAAATTAAATGACAATATTATCTAATAATCTATTTTAGTTATTAAATAATTAGTTTTGGCATTTAAAAGGTTAGAATTGGAAAATTGGCGTTTTTGAGAAAATAGAAATAAAAATTGTGAAAACTGCAAAATCCAAGTAAGGCCCATTAACACCTATGGCCGGCCACTTGGATAGCTTTTTCCAATTAATATTTTCATTATTTTAATGCCAAATAATTTCTAACCTAAACCTAGTAGTTGCCTATAAATAGAAAGTGATGGCTTAGTCAAATAACAAGTTTTCAATAAGTTTTTCTTCTAATTGACTTTTCAGAAAAACTGAGCCTTCCACTTCTCTCTCTATAGCCGAACCAATCCCTCTGTCTTTTCCTCTTCTAAATTTCGACCCTAAGTGATAGAGTAGTGCCCACACACAGCAAGTGGTACCTCAATCATAGATTGGAAGACTGTGAAGGATCACACACAAAGAAAAGGACATTCGCGCTCAAATCTTGATAATACTCTGCGATAGAAAGGATACAAGGGTTAGAGATCTGAGAGGAAGGAGACATTATTCCACTGCATCAATGTAAGTTTTTCTTAACTTTATATGTGTTTAATTATCGTTTTAGAAAGTTCATATTTAGGGTGTTAAACAACATACTTGTGAGTAGATCTAAGATCCTGGTAAAATAAATTCTAATAACTGGCCTCAGCGCCATGGTAATTGATTTGTTTGCAAGAAATTTGGACTTTAAAACGATTGTTTGTGTTTTTGGATGGTTTCATGTTGTTTTGTGTGTTATATGATGATTGATTGATGTTTGTGAATTTTCGTGAAAAATAATTGAAATTCTGTTTCCGGAATTATTTTTGTTGGATAGTATGGAAAAAATTAAGCAATTTACTTTTTTTACAGAACTCAATTTCGATTTAATTTTAATTAGTCATAATTTTTTGAAGTTTCGAAAAATATCAGGGTCGTGCAACCCACTCACGCGCGCGGATGAGGGTGATACCCTCGGCCACACGCGCTCAGACAACTTGCTCGACCGAGCTACCTTGGTCAGACGCGCACGTTTTGTCTGAAAACGTCCCATGCCCGCGCGGATGAGGCTGCATGCAGCCTCCTGCGCTGAGGGACGTTGGTCACGCCTGGCTGCATGTGCGTGTGGACAGATTGCATACTGTCCGTACAACTTGCAATTTTTTCGTTTTTCTTCGTTTTTTCATGCTATTTCATGGAATTAACTTCCGATTTTTTGTGTAGTTTTGTATTTAGATTTTTATTTTTCAATTTTCAAATCTAATATCAGGAATAAATTAATTTGAATTTTTTAAATTAATCTTAGATATTAGTGTAATTTGAATTTGAAAACAAGTAAAAATATATCTTTTTGCTTGATTTTTTATCTTATTTTTAAATTTGATTATATTTAATCTTATTTTTAAATTTAGGGTTAGACATTAAATTTTTTTTTAAATTAAATATTTTTAAATAATTTGACCTTATTTAAATTTAAAATAAGATAACTATAATCATGATATTTTGAATAGAAATAAGATATTTTGCTAACTTTTAAATTTTGTTATTTTATTTATTTAAATTAAATTATAAAATCTGAAAAAGATATTTATTTATCTTTTTTTTTTAATTTTTATTGAATATTTAATTTATAAAATAACAATAAATTTTTAAAAGTAGTTAGCAAATTTTTGAAATGATATTTAGGTTAGTTGAAACTTAATTTTTTAAAATTGTAGGTTTAATTTTAAATATTATTTTATTTATTTTTTTAAATTCGAAAATATATTTTTTTATTATTTAATTATTTTTTCGAAATTTAATTATTTAAAATTAAATAAATCCTACATCCAACTATCCAGTTAATCTTGTTGCAGGAGTATGTGTTTTAGCTTATGTGTAAGTTTTATAAAACCTATTATTGCTTGATCTAAATTGTCATGGTTAACTTGTTGACAGATCCAATGATCTGATTTTATCCCATGGTTCAATTGTCAATAGGTCAAGTAAATAGTTTGTAACAGGTAAATTTTACAATCTTCTTTCATCTGTGTATGACCTAGCAACATGATAGGATCCATCCAAATGTGTGCCTGTGTGAGCCTATATGTTTATTTTATTATATAGATGCATATAGGTTGTTGCTAAATAAAATGTCACACCATGGTAGATTTTATTTAGGTCCATTTAGTTTTTGGACCTATTCAATTAATAACAGTTATTTATTTTAAGGTTAAATTCCTCTCTTTTGGGCCTTGTGTGAGAGTTGGGGGGCCAATAGAAGTGGGTACGACATACTGAACCCAGCTCCCCCTCACATGAACTACCCCAATTGTGAAGGCCCATTTGCCTGATTTAAATAACTGTGCTAGGTTAATTAAATTAGTTTAACCTAATAAAATTGATTAGCAACATGATTAACTTTTAAAATATATGAAATTTATTTTCATTTTAATATTTTAAAGTTAATTTTAAGAAAAACACTCTTAGTTTTAGATATTATTTCTAGACAAACTATTTGTATTTTTCTTGTATTTAATTAAATAAAGAATTTTAACTAACTAGATTCTTCTGAAGCTTATTTAATTAAATATTCCTATTTAAATTATAAATTAGTTATTTTAACTGATTTTTCTTATCTAACTTAAATTTGAATATTTTTTAAATTTAAAATTAAGTTGAGGAATTCTAGGTATTAGTTATTGAAGATTCTTAAGATATTTTTTAAGTTAGTTTTAAACTTGAAATGGAATACTTTTCAAATTAAGTGGTTACAACTTAATTTTTGATATTTAAATTTAAATTTAAAAATATTTAAGTTCTAGATTTTTTTTCTATAACAACTTAAAATAGATATTTTTTCAAAATTTTTGTTGAAAAGATACTTAGTTGAAATAAGATATTTTCTAGATAGTTATTTCTAGACTACTTATTATTTCTAATATCAAATAGGAAAATATTATACATTGTGAAATTAATTATTTAAATAATTAATTTTGGTACAATTTAATTTAAGTATATTTTTTTTCCTAGTATTAAACTAGAGATTAATAATTAAGCCTTCTCTACACTTAATTATTTATTTCTTGAATTTAATACATTTAATTAAATTGAAAAATTAAATATCTAAGTTGATTTTCATCATGATACTTAAATATTTCTTTTTCATGACACTTAATTAAATAGAAAATTATTTTTAGTTGAAATTTATTTTTTCAACTTAAATTTAAATAATTTTCAAAATATATTTTCTTTATTTTATTAATCAATTTCGAAATTGTATTTAATTATGCAAGAAGATTTTGAATTTATCTTGAAAAATAGATTAAGTTGTAAATTAATTATTTATTTTAATTAATTTTTGGACCAACTTAAATCAATGATTTTTTCATTTAATGATTAATTTAAAATAAATGAATTAAAGTATATTATTATAAATTGAATTAATTAGTCAAAGGAAAATCTAGATAGGTGATATTTTTACTTGAAGTATTTTTTCTAAGTAATTATTATTTAGGTATTTTGAAAATAGTTAAGTTTTTATACTTCCATTTTCAAAATACAATAAATATATTCTCATGAAAATTTAAATTTGAGTTGCAAATTAATTTAAATTAATACAACTTAAATAATTTTCTTAATATTTATATATAAAAATTACTACTAAGATGGAAATAATTCAATTTATTTCAATAACCATCTAAGTATAATTTTATAAATATTAAATTAAATTCTAATTTAGAATTTTAATTCTAAATTCGATATTTAATGAATATATTTTATTATAAATAATAAAGAAAATACATTTTAAATAATGAGCTTCATTATTATTATGATATTCGATCTCCATTGTTAGTTTTACATAGCTTTTGTTTTAGTGAGTAATCCTCCCTAATGGAGGAACGTTCATTAGCAAGTTAGCACCGTTTAATCTCGAAAGATAAGTAGCTTTGTAAGTGTTTTATATGGTATGGATCACCCTAATGGTGGCGACTGTATTTGACTTACAAAATATGAAACAACGGTTGAAGCTCATAAGATAGAATAGCCTTGACTCTCGCCTAAACGGGACAACGCTGGATTCCAATCTTGATCGAATAAAAGGTTGCTAGAATGTTTAACATTTTAGATGAGCCGACAACTTTATTCAATGGATGGTAGCTTTGACTCTCGCCTAAATGGGACACTGATATCAGTTTGTTGAAAACCTTGGAAATTATTTAGGATTGTATTTTTTTTTTAGTATTTTCTCTTTTCATTCCTACATGTTATGTGCTTATGATTTCTGAATTGGATTTCGTGTTAAACTATTATTGATTTCTATTTATTATTTTGTAGTATCCTGTATAACCATGATGAATCCCATGTTATCACTCTTGACAAAAAATAAGCTAAATGGATCTAACTTTCCAAAATGGAATGAGAACATTAATATTGCTCTCATAGGAGAAAGTGCCTTGTTTGTGTTAACTGAGCCGTCTCCTGAAGTGCCAGGTGACAATGCAACCAAAGCTGTTAAAGAGAAGTACGAGCGTTGGCAGAATGCTAACAATAAAGCTCTATACTTCATGCTTTCTAGCATGGTTGACACCCTTAAAACTCGGTTTTCTAAAACCGAAAAGGCTGCTGAAGTTATGACGAAGTTAACTGAGCTATTCGGTAGGGCATCTATTCAAACTCGCTTTGACGCGACTAAGAAATACATCAATGCATGAATGGAACCCCATCAGAATGTGCGTGATCATGTTCTCCTAATGGCAAGTTATTTCTAAGAAGCCCAGGATCATGGTGCTGAAATGGATCACACTACTCAAGTAAGCCTTATCTTGTATAGTCTAATTCCAGCTTTTCTGCCCTATACATCAAATTATGTCATGAACAAAAAGGACGTAGACTTTCATGAGTTAGTCAATGACCTTCAGACATATGAAAATTTGATTGGAGGACCCAAGAAGAAAGGGGGTAAACCTCAAAATTCTGGCAATGGTAATGGGACGGTTAAACCTGAGGCACATGTTGCCTCTACTTCAAGACCCAAATCTAAGAAGAAGTGGAAAAACACCAAGAAGCGAGCCAAAGCTGTGAAAACAGTTCAAAACAAAAAGGCTGCTGCTTCTTGTGATGCACTAAAAGGAAAGTGTTTCTACTGCAATAAGAAAGGTCATTGGAAACCCCAATGTCCTAAACTTCTTGCAAAGAAACAAGGTATTTCTTTCTATAAACTTGATGAGTTTTAGTGAATTATTATCCAATTAGATTTTTGATTCTGGACTAACTTTGTTTATCTGTTCTTCTTCTTCTTCTTATAGGCCAAGCTACTTGAACTCAGATGCTATCTTAGTGAGTTGGATCGGAAAGCTGGAAAAAAGGGTGAAGATCGTCCAAGATGAAGATGAAGCTCATTTATTTATCTATTTTTGAATTAATTGTTTTAGTTTAAAACAATTTGGATCTCGAATTTTTTAGTTTGAGATTTTTATCCCTGTTTTCTCATAATGTTGCAATACATTTTTTTTATTAATAATATTTTATTTTCTATTACAAATAAATTGCAATTTATGAGATTGAGCTTCATTTACTTTATCTTAAACCACGGTTACCACATTATATTTATATGTTTGTATGTGTAAGTATTTTTATTATTGATACAAATTCTATAATATTTACAACTCTTCATAGAGTTATATTAAATAAACACTAGAAATTATTTCTATGTTTATTAATAATTGTTAATTCTAATACAATTATTGAGAATTTGTTTAATAAAAGGATCTTTTGATCTGATAGGGGTGGAGAAAAATTAAGAAAACTATGCAGTTCAACGATCTCTTATGTCTAATGAACTCTGGATTGTATTCAACTCCACATAATCTCTATAACACTTAGAGAATCATGATCTTTATAAGCTTTAGGGGTGGATCATAATCTCTATATACTTAGGGGTGGAATTTATCCACAATACCCTATGTAACACATATTTTCTTTAAACATGGAAGTAATATAATGAATTAGCTATTATCAGTATAAATCCTTGATCTTGATTGTATGTTCCAATTTAGTTTTACTGTTGTAGTAAATATTGATACCTATAAAAGTTCTTTGATAATGTATCACACTATCTTAATTGAGTGGGAGAATTTTAAAATTCTTTACCCATCTTCATTAGGTTGACACTTGTGATAAGAACTTAAGAACACTACTGAAAAGTAAATCTAACCATTCATGTGGATAGATATAACTTATCAGAATTATGAGAATAAGATAAAAGAATTCTAGCACAGTCTATTCGAATGACTTGAGCCAAGATTTCTTAATCCTCATAACATTTTATGGTATCTTAATTTTGATTATTTAATCTCTGGCAAGTATTTTTCACTTCAAATACTAGTCTGCTATGTTGATGATTTAGTCTTAAAAGAAACTCTTAGTTTCAGACTAATACAATAAGTCACAACTAGATAACTCTCCAAACAATAAGAGGTTAAAAGTATTATTTAACCAGACATCTGCTATTGAGTGGGAGCTATCTGAGATGTAATCAAATAAGGAACGTTAGAAGATATTCAAGAAAGATTTATGAAAGTGATCTATATGTTAGATATTAAGGAACTGTATACCAATTATTCTTATATCTACCCCAACTCACTCAAATTTTGAGGTGGTGGTTACTCTGGGGGTGGAGGAGTTATTCTATAATAATTCAAGCTCTACCAGAGAAGATTTATAACTTTGTAAATTCGAAATTACTAGAAAGTTATTTTACTGAAGAAAAGTCTACGCTGTATTATCTCAATTCCATATTTTAAAATATGAGAGATATGTCTTCTGTTTATTCAGATGCACTTTAAACAGTAAGGATTTTAGTATCCCTTGATGAGTAATGCATATAGTAAAGGATGTTTCATAAATGTATTTATGAACTAGTTTCCAGAATTTTGGTTGGATTCAAATATACTACACTTGATCTGAAGATCAAGAGAACAGATTGATTAATTTGCACAGTTTATTTTATGTTAGTGCAAGTGGGAGTTTGTTGGGTTTTGTTCCCTAAATAAAACCCTTTACAATTTGATTAGTTATCATATAAGAAATTTGAAGTGATTTATGTTTGCATGAATTTTACATGCTTATGGTTTAATATGTTTATTGTGTTAATACACAAAATCTGTTAAGTCCAGATCATATGTTTATTCACAATTACAGTATTGTCAACACAGTGGAATGTGATTGTGATTATATGATTCAAAAGACTAAGTCCCTGTTTCATCAGTGTTTTGGATTTACACTGATGTGATAATCAGCGATGATGAGTACTTACACTTGGAGTAAGTGTTATGTTCTTTCCAGGACATTGGTAAAGTATACTAGTTTCGAATGTATGGAGTATACATTGGACTGGACCGATATTGAACTTAGTTAAGATATTATAAACTTACCGTTGTATCTTTCCAAGTCAATATCAGTAGTTGATCTTAAGATTAAAAGAATCTAAATCCTGATATGCTTAGGCTCAACTCAGGAGTGCTATTCATGTTCTTTGATTTATTAGTTAAGCCTACTTTTGGGTCAGGGTGATACGTATATTTTGGGAACATGATAGTATGATTGAGTGGGAGTGCTCAACATAAATATGGAATTTATATCTTCTACTGGTGTATAGAAGTCAAGTGATGATTCCCTTCGAGCTTAGTTAAATAGAAGTAAATGGATGAGCTCTTGTTTAAGTGACTAATTCTTAGATCACTAAACATCATTTACAGGGAGCTAAGTTTTTTAAGGGGCAAAATACGTTGAGGGGTGTAAACGGTAAAATTATCCTATCTCGATGTAAATCATCTATATAGAGGATCTTTGATCACAATAAGATTATAACAATTATTAAATGAGATAGCATATCTATATCGTGGAACATATAATATGCTCTATATAAGTCTGAGAGTGCAATTCTAAGTTCTAAGAGTGGATTCAACGAGGAATTAATAAGTAGGGATTTACTTAGTAAATTCGTTCACTTATTGGAAGCTCGGCATATAGATCCATGGTCCCCATTCTAGTTGAGACTACACTGCTTGTAAGACTCAATAATTAATTTGTGATTAATCAATTATAATTCTAAAGTTAGACTATGTCTAATTTGTGAATTTTCACTAAGCAGGGGTGAAATTGTAAAGAAAAGAGATTCTAGGTTTATTTATTAATTAAGAGACTTTACATGTCTAATTAATAATTAAATTAAATGAAAATATTATTTAATAATCTATTTTAGTTATCAAATAATTAGTTTTGGCATTTAAAAGGTTAGAATTGGAAAATTGGCGTTTTTGAGAAAATAGAAATAAAAATTGTGAAAACTGCAAAATCCAAGTGAGGCCCATTAACACCTATGGCCGACCACTTTGGTGATGTTTTTCCAATTAATATTTTCATTATTTTATTGCCAAATAATTACTAACCTAAACCTAGTAGTTGCCTATAAATAGAAAGTGATGGCTCAGTCAAATAACAAGTTTTTCAAGCCTTCTGTTAGAAAATTGCTTTTTTAGAAAAACTGAGCCTTTCACTTCTCTCTCTATAGCCGACCCTATACCTCTCTCTTTCCTCTTCTCAATTTCAAAACCTTAGTGATAGAGTAGTGCCCACACACAGCAAGTGGTACCTCAATCATAGATTGGAAGACTGTGAAGGATCACACACAAAGAGAAGGACATTCGGGCTCAGATCTTGATAATACTCTGCGACAGAAAGGATACAAGGGTTAGAGATCTGAGTGGAAGGAGACATTATTTCGCTGCATCAATGTAAATTTTTCTTAACTTTATATGTGTTTAATTATCGTTTTAGAAAGTTCATATTTAGGGTGTTAAACAACATACTTGTGAGTAGATCTAAGATCCTGGTAAAATAAATTCCAACAATAATATCATAAATATAGCATATCCCAAGCTGCAAATTACACTAGTTCAATCTCTAGCTCAAATTCATATGATCAAGTGAAGAAAACTAAGTTCCTTTAGCTTCCTCATTAATCAATCCCAACAGCCATGAATTCAATTAAAACATACACAATTAGACTTAATTCAACTAGAATATCACACTCAAACCACAACTAAGTCTACAGCCCTGAAAACTTACAAGAATTATCAAAACTTAGCCTTAGAACCTAGGATTTCACCAACAAAACACAAGGAGGAACTTACCTCAAGATCTAGGTTGGCTTGGGGATTAAATTCTGCTTGAGATGAGAAAAAAAATGGCTGGAAACAACCCTCTATGCTGGCTGGTAGCAGCTGCTCGAAGGAAGAGGAGAAGAAGCTTGCTTTTCTCTTTTTGTTTTTAAGTTACTTTCCTTGGAAGTTACTATATAAAGAGTTTTTATTTTTTTTTATAACCAGCCCTAAAATCAAATGGGCAAAATACTAATTAACCCCCTAAAGACTAATCTACCCCTCCAAACTTTTTTTTTCAAAAAAATAACTTAGGGCATTTTGGTAATTTCTCTAATCTACCAACCCGACATTCTAATAAAATTCTAAACTGATCCAAAATATTCTCAAAATAATTCTTCCATTAATGTCGTGACATTACTAACCACATCGCTAAATTTCCACAATTGCCGGGCCCGAAAAATATTTTATTTCATTAAATAAATTCTCAACATTTACCCTAAGTAAGATCATAATCTTACTTCTCTTCTAAAATAATTACATATTTAATAAAATATGTCTATTTAAATATTATTTATTTTCCGGGATATTACATGGAGCCCCATCTTCTCGTAAGCAGTTTTAAACAAAATATTTGAAGAAGCCCCATTATCGATCATGGTTCTAGACACCATTTTGTTTGCTATCTGGACTTCCACGACTAGCAGGTCGTTGTGCGGACATCTTATCTGGACAGCATCTTCGTCGTTGAATGTTATGGTTGGCTCTCCTGCTCGTGGAACTTTGGGCTTCCTTTCTTCCACGGCCAGGATGACTTCTTCTTGCTCGTATTGAGCTGTGCGGGCATATCGTTCTCGAGCTTTGCCCGTGTCTCCAGCGATGTGCGGGCCTCCAATGATGACTTGCAAGTGTCCATCTATTGGCGGAGGCATCAGATCCTGGTTATTCTGACCTTGGTTGGCCTTGACATACTTCTGTAAGTGCGGGTTGTTTTTCTTGATCAGAAGTTCTATTTCCTGCTTCAAGTTGTAGCATTCGTTGGTGTCGTGGTCGTAGTCTCCATGGAACCGACAAAACTTTGTCATGTCCCTTTTGCTGGTATCTTTCTTCATGGGCCCGGGCTTCTTGTACGGAATTAGCGACTGAGTCGCTATGTACACACTTTCTATATCTTCAGTTAAGATAGTGAATGCAGTGTGTTTGGCGCGATCACGGAGAGTCTGTCCGGGTTTTTCGGCGAACTTTCCCTTCTTCCCGTTTCCTTGCTTGTGGTTGTTGCCTGAACGCTTGCCACTTGAATTGCTGGAATATTGGGGAAGCTGGGCGGACGTTCCAGTAGAAGGAGCCTTCATTTTGTTCAGCTTTTGCTCACCTTTTGCTCGCTGAATGGCTTCTTCGAGCTTGATGAAACCTTTGGCCCGGTCAAGGAAATCACTCATTGAGTCGACAGGTTCGTTTTTCCTTATGTCCTTCCATAGTTCGCCAAGGACTTCAATGCCCCCCAGTATCACGGATAACTTTCCATCCTCGGTTACCCGTGACACCTTGGTCGCTTCCGTCATAAATCTGCTGATGTATGCTCGGAGTGGCTCGCATGGTAGCTGTTTTACTTCGACCAAACCTCCCAGATGCAATGGGAGTTGGCGTGAGGAAGAGAATTATGCAAGGAATTCCGAAGAGAAGGTTTTCCATGAACTAAACTTTCCTGGAGCCAACTTGAAATACCATTGCTGTGCGACCTCTGACAGAGTTGCGGGGAAGATTCTGCAACATACGTCTCCTCGTACCCCTTGTAAATCCATTTGCATCTCGAAATACTTGAGATGGGAGAGAGGATCTTCTCTCCCAGTGTACATCTTCCACGTTGGCATCTTGAACTTGTGAGGTAGTGGCAGGAGGTTGATTTCTGGTGAGAAGGGAGTTCTGTGTGCACGGTCTAACTCAAGATCGTTGTTACGCTGCCCGGCCATACCGTGAAACATATTCTTAAGTTCGTCGAGCTGGGCCTGTACGGCTGGGCTGACTTGATTGGCATTCTGGCCGGGTTGGGCCACGTCAGCATCTTTCTGAGCGGGAATTTGAGTATGGGCTCCAGACTGCATGTTCGTTGTAGTATTCTGCTCTTCTGTTCCCCTTCTTCTGTTTAGGTCGTCCCTTAGGTCATGGGTTGTTCCCAACCTATCGAACACAGAAGAACCTGGCTGCCTTAGCGATTGGTTCGCTTGGTTGGCAGGTGGAATGGCTCCATTATTTTGCGTGGATCCGTCGAGCATGACTCCTCCTGATGAATTCCCGAACAAGGTCTGTCCGCCTACCTCTTGACCCACGAGTGGAACTCGTGACCGGGGATTGGACGGCTGACCGTTGGTTGTCTGAGAAGCATTCACCGTTGGGTCATCCTCGGTTTCTCCAAGGGGAATGACGCTCGGCGTTTGCTGGCCTACATTCTGATAGGCTCTTCGTATCAGCACAGTAGCTTGCCGACTACGATCTACGATTTCTGCATGGTGAGCCCTTAATGCCTCCATCTCTTTGTCCCTCCACTTGGCGAACATACGCCTCTGTTTGTCAAACGCGAGGTTTACTACAGCACGTAATTCTTCCTGATCGTGATGCAGGGTATTGTTGTGACCCTGCATGAGTCTGAGTGCAGGGCGGAGGTTTTGCAATTCGGTCGCGTCTCCGATGGTTGTATGGGCGTTGATGCCTAGTGGAACAGTCATGTTAGGAACGTCTTGGCTGTGTGAGGAACCGTTGTTTCCGGTCTCTTGCACACCAGGCGCAGTTTCAATAACAGGAGTTATCCCATCATTCACCACGCTTCCCGTCTGTCCAGGATTGACAGCGGGTGGAACCCTCGAACTCCCTGGGTCCTACAACGTTGGATCCAGCGTCTGTGAGTTTGCTGGGTCGGACAGGCCTCTACGAGTTTGCACCATCGTGTCGAAAGAGCGATTTGTGATTCTTCTCTCAATGAAAGCACCAAAATGTTGACTTCGCTTTTAGCCAACGACAATGAGTCTTTTTGATAAGCGATAAACGATATGTCGTAATAAGAATATGTAGTAAGCAATAATAAGACACAGAAATTTTATAGAGGTTCAACCTCGAGCAGTTCGGTAATAGCCTAATCCTCGTTAGTTGTATTGTTTAAGAATAAGGAAGAAGATTCCTTTTCTTATAGCTCTTACAATAATATCTCTGAATATATAATTCTTAGATAGCCTTAGCTTATAGCATTTCGGCGTACAATTTCTCTGTCCTCTGCCCAGTGAACATTCCTCACTATTTATAGGGCAGGAAACTTGAGGAGGAAGAGTTTCCTCTCTCGTTACAATACGCATAAACAGAAAGATCGTGTGATCAATGCTGAATGCTAGGATCGTGGGATTGAGGCTGAATACACTGATAGTGGGATCGTGTGTATGCCAAATCCACGTAAGTTGATCCCTGAGTTATAGGGATTGATCTGGTGACTCACGATGCGTTTAGTTGAATTCGCTAAGTGTTGCTCATTCTGCACGGCTCGTTGAGTATTCCATTATGGACATGCCAGCGAGGCATCTTGCTCGGCATGTTGATCCGACCAGGTGCTCTAAGTAGAGTCCACGTGTCACCATTCTCGTGATGCCACGTCAGAGTGCCAATTTTGGGATAACAAGAATAATTCCTCCAACTATCGTACTATTTCAGGCTCAGTTGAGAAGAATAGAGAAAGTGATTCCACTTCCTCAGATTATCCTTCACAACAGATTGAACCAGCAATAAGAACAATCCAAAAACAGTTAAGCAATGATGCTTTAGTTTTTGAATCATGTGTTTTAGAGAATGATAAATTCATCTTGATTCTTGATTCTGAATCTACAAACCATGTCTGTTGTTCATTGCAATTGCTTGAAAACTATAATTATTTGAAATCCGGAGAGATGAAATTTAAAGTTGGTAATGGCAAAATGGTATCGGTTAGAGCTAGAGGAAAAGCCAAACTCAAGGTTCAGAACAGAATTTTGGATTTAGACAATGTCTTAATTATTCCAAATTTCAGTAGAAACTTGAATTCTGTTTCATGCTTACAGTTGCAACAATACAAATTAGATTTTTTGAATTCTGGTTCTATAATTTCTCGAAATGACATTTAAATTTGTGTTGCATCTATGGAACAGGGGCTTTATGTTCTAAGACCAGATGAACCATTTGCGCTTCATAACGAATTGTTTAAAGTAGCTAAACCTAGTAACCACAAAAAGCAAAAGATCGATAATGAGGATGAAACAAATCTATGGCACTTATCTCTTGGTCATATAGGCTATGATAGACTTCACAGGTTAACCAAAGGTGGTCCATTGAAAAATATCACCTTAGGTGAATTACCAATTTGTGAATCTTGGCTAGAAGGCAAAATGACAAAATGTTCTTTCTGTTGGGTTTTGTGCCCTAAATAAAATCTATTTCAATATAATCAGATTTACTTATTAATAAAGATCAGAAATAACATTTTATGTTGCATGGTTCACATGATTGATTTCATGATTATATATATAATGTATGAATTCTATTTAAGTCCAGAACATATGAATTTGTTAATGATTATAGTGTTCTCAGCACAGTGGAATATAATCTTAATTATGTGTTTGAAAGTTTATTCCCTGATTTGTCAGTTCACTGGATTTAGACTGACATGATAATCAGCGATAGGTATTCTTACACCTTGGATAAGTGTTAAGTCCTTTCTTGGGCATTGGCAAAGTTTACCAGTATCGGATGTATGGAGTATACATCGGAAGGGACCGATATTGAACTTTGATTAGATATATTGAAATTTACCGTAATATCTATTCAATTCAATATCACCCGTTGATCTTAGATCAAATGATCTTAATCCTGATATGGTTAGGTTCGATCTCAAGAGTATTATACATGTTATTTGATTTGTTAGTTAAGCCTACTTTTGGTTCAGGGTTATACGTACATTTTGGGAACATGATAGTATAATTGAGTGGGAGCGCTAACATAAATATGGAGTCTATAACTTCTATAGGAATTTAGAAGTTAAACGATGATATCCTTCGAGCTTGGCTAAACAGAGATACATAGTGGAGATCTCATTTCACTTCGCTGAAATATCATTTATACGGAGCTAAGTGTTTTAAGGATAAAATACATTAAAGGTGTAACGGTAATTTAGTGCCTATTCAATGTAGATCATCTATTAGAGGGTCGTTGATCAAATTAGGATTATAACAATGGATAACTAATGACGTATCTATATCGTGGAACATATAGAGCGTTCTGTATGACTGAGAGTGCAATTCCAAGTTCTAAGTGTAGATTCAATAAGGAATTAATAAGTTAGGGAATTTACTTGGTAAATTCGGTTCGACTTATTGGAAGTTCGGAAATATAGGCCCATGGTCCCCATACTAGTTGAGACCATACTGCTTGTAAGACTCAGTTAATTGATTTTGATAATCAATTATAATTCTAAAGTTAGACTATGTCTAGTTTATGAATTTTCACTAAGCAAGGGCGAAATTGTAAAGAAAAAAGATTCTAGGTTTATTTATTAATTAAGAGACTTTATATGTCTAATTAATAAATATATTAAATGACAATATTATTTAATAATTAATTTCTAGTTATTAAATAATTAGAATCGGCATTTAGGTGGTTAAATTGGAAAATTAGCGTTTTTGAGAAATTGGGATGGAAAAATGACAAAATGGCAAAATTGCAAAGTGGGCTCAATCCAACATCCTATGGCCGGCCACACTAAACATTTACCATTTATTTTTCCATTATTTTAATGCCAAATAATTCTAACTTAAACCTAGGTGGTTACCTATAAATAGATAGTGATGGCTCTCATTCACACTTAACTTTGTCAGATGAAAAGTTGAGCATCCTATTCTTTTCTCTATAGCCGAAACCACTTCCCTTCTCTTTTCCTCTTCAATTTCGAACCTTGAGTGATAGAGTAGTGCCCACACACATCAAGTGATATCTCAATCATAGTGTGTAAGACTGTAGGAGATTCCAAACAACAAGAAGGAGAATCAGCATCAAAGGAAGGAGAGAAAGAGATCCAGGTTCAGATCTTGATTATGTTCTGCTACAAAAAGGAATCAAGGGCTAGAGATCTGAACGGAAGGAGTCATTATATTCCGCTGCACCCAATGTAAGGTTTACTAAACTTTATATGTGTTTATTTCATTATTTTAGAATTCATATTAGGATGTTAATGAAACATACTTGTTAGTAAATCTAGATCCTGGTAAAATATTTCCAACACTTTCTCTGCAAAGGGAGAGTGTGCCAAGGAACCACTAGGCATAGTACATTCAGATCTTTGTGGACCACTGAATGTCAAAGCTAGAGGTGGTTATGAGTACTTTGTCACTTTCATCGACGATTAATTTAGATATGGTCATATTTACCTTATGCATAAGAAATCTGAAACATTTGAAAAGTTTCAGGAATTTCTAGCATTGGGTAAAACCTTAAAGATCTTACGAACTGATAGGAGTGGAGAATATATAGATATGCAGTTCAAAGATCATTTAATTTAACTTGGCATTGAATCCCAAATGACTACCCCTAGCACTCCACAGCAAAATGGAGTTGCAGAAAGAAGAAATTGCACACTTTTGGAAATGGTTAGGTCTATGCTTAGCTACTCAACTCTACCTACGTCCTTCTGGGGATATGCTATTCAGATGGCAACTGACATTTTAAATATTGTTCCATCTAAATCAGTCCCTAAGACACCTTTAGAATTATGGAATGGTCGTATACCCAGTTTACGCCATTACAGAATCTGGGGGTGTCCTGCTCATGTCTTAAGAAAGAAAGATGGCAAACTAGAAAAGCGAACTGAGGTTTGCATGTTTGTTGGAAATTCTAAGGAGACTAGGAGTGGACTATTTTATAGTGGCAAGGATGATAAAGTGTTCGTTTCAACAAACACCACTTTCCTTGAAGAAGACTATATTATGAATTTTAAGCCGCAAAGCAAAGTAGTATTGGAGGAAATGCTTTCAAATATAACTCCTTCTAATGTTCCATCCTCTTCTACTCAAGTATAGGATAATCCCACTCCCTCGGTTGAACCTTTGCAAGTTGATACAACTGAGAAATCTACCACTAATGTTCCTCTTCAGAAAATCACGGCTCTTCATCGTAGTGGGAGGGTTTCCACAAAACTATCTCGTTATGACTTGGATGGTGAAATCAATATGGTCGTTGGTGACGGTATTGATGACGATCCATTAACCTATAAATAGGCAATGGCAAGTCCAGAACAGAAACAATGGTCAGTTGGCATGGATTCAGAAATGGATTCCATGAAAAAGAACAAAGTACGGGAATATGTAGACGCACCTAATGATTATTGTCCAATTAGATGTAAGTGGGTCTACAAGAAGAAAAGAAGTGCTGGAGGCAAAGTCAAAACTTTCAAAGCTAGACTGATCGCTAAGGGTTATACCCAAAGAGAAGGTGTAGACTATGAGGAAACTTTTAGTCCAGTCACCATGCTCAAATCCATCTGAATTCTTCTCTCCATAGCTACCGCTTTCGATTATAAAATTTTGCAAATGGATCTCAAGACTGCTTTCCTTAACGGAATTCTTGAAGAAACCATCTATATGGAGCAACCAGAAGGCTATGTTCTTCCAGGGCAAGAAAAGAAAGTTTGCAAACTCAATAGGTCCATTTATAGACTTAAGCAAGCTACTCGCTCTTGGAACAAAAGGTTTGATGAAATAATCAAGACCTACGGTTTTCAACAAAATGAAGATGAACCTTGTGTTTACCAACTCAAGGATAATCAAGTGATAGTATTCCTGGTCCTTTATGTTGATGACATTTTGATTATTGGTAACAATATCAAGAAAATGACTGACATCAAGGAATTTCTTAACACTCAATTCGAAATAAAAGATTTGGGTGAAGCTGCTTATGTTCTCGGTATTCAAATCATCAGAAACCGGAAGAACAGATCCCTTGCTCTCTCTCAAACAGCTTATAGATAAGGTTTTGGAGAGATTCTCAATGACCAATGCCAAAGGGGCACAAATGCCTTCTAGATTTGGTATTCGTCTATCTAAGGAACAGTGTCCCACTGATCCTCAAGAGATAGAGGACATGAGCAGGGTTCCTTATGCTTCAGCAGTTGGGAGTCTAATGTATGCAATGTTATGCACTAGACCTAACATATGTTATGCAGTAGGAATTGTGAGCAGGTATCAGACTAACCCTGGAGAGGAACATTGGACTGCAGTTAAGCATATTCTGAAATATTTGAAAAGTACTAGGCATTATGTGTTAGTCTACAAGGGTGGTGCTTTAAATCCCGTAGGCTATACCGACTCAGATTTTCAGGCTTGTCTTGATGACAGAAAGTCTACATCTGGGATGGTTTTTACTCTTGGGGGTGGAGCAGTTGTTTGGAGAAGCGCTAAGCAAACTGCAATATCAGACTCTACCATGGAGGCCGAGTACATAACTGCTGCTGAGGTTGCTGAGGAACTTGTTTGGCTAAGAAAGTTAATCTCAGGACTTGGTGTTGTTCCTGGAATGGAAAAACCACTTGTTTTACTTTGTGACAACACTGGTGCTATAACCAATAGTAAAGAGCCTCGAAGCCACAAGAGAAGCAAACACACAGAGAGGAAATACCACATCATCAGAGAATATGTGGCAAGAGGAAACGTACTAGTGGAGAAAGTGGACACTGAAGACAACTTAGCTGATCCATTCACCAAAGTTTTGGCTACAACTACATTTGAAAAGAACAGATTAAATTTAGGATTAATTGAAATGTATTGATTGTTTTATGTTAGTGCAAGTGGGAGTTTGTTGGGCTTTGTGCCCTAAGTAAAATTCTATTTCAATGTAATCTTTTCTATTCAATTATCAATAAAGAAACATATTTATTTTCATTACTTGTTTAATGTGTTATTTGGTTCATGTGATCATTTATTTAGTTATTTGATTAATAAATTCATCAAAATCCTTATCACACTATATTCTTGTTTATTGTGTTGTCAACACAGTGAAAAGTAATCAAGATTGTGTGATTAAAAGTATTCCTAGATTTATCAGTACACAGGGTTTAACTGATATGATAATTTACAACGTAGTTTACTTGCACCTTGGATAAGTCCTATGTCTTTTCCAGGGCATTAGTTAAAGTAAGCTTGGGTTGGATGTATGGAGTATGCATCGGATGGGACCGATATTAAACTTGGACTAGATATGATAAATTTATCGTAATATCTATTCAATTTAATATCACCTAGTTGATCCTAGATCAAATGATCTTAATCCTGACATGATTAGGTTCGATCTGAAGAGTGTTATTTGTGTTCTTTGATTTGTTAGTTAAGCCTACATTTTGGTCAGGGTGATACGTACATTTTGGGAACATGATAGTACAATTGAGTGGGAGCGCTAATCATGGATATGGAATTTATAGCTTCTATCCAGACATAGAAGTGAAACGATGATTTCCTTCGAGCTTGGCTAAACAGAGATAAATGATAGAGCGCTCATTTTAGCGATTATATTAGTTCACTAAAATATCATTTATAGGTGGCTAAGTGTTTTAAGGATAAAATATATTGAAAGGGTGTAACGATAATTTTGTCCCTATGCAATGTGAATCATCTATAGAGGATCATTGATTATTGGGATTATAACAATGGATAATTAATAGCGTATCTATATCGTGGAACATATAGAGCGTTCTATGTAACTAAGAGTGCAATTCAAAGTTATATAGTGGTTCAACGAGGAATTAATAAGTTAGAGAATTTACTTGGTAATTTCTAAATCTGCTTATTGGAAGCTCGGTTATATAGGCCCATAAACCCCATACTAGTTGAGACAAACTGCTTGTAAGACTCAATTAATTGATTTTAGTTAATCAATTTCAATTCTAAAATTAGACTATGTCTAGTTTGTGAATTTTCACTAAGATATGACTTGATTATGAAGAAATTGTATTTTAGGTTTAATTTATTAAATAAGAGACGTTGTGGAGTCTAATTAATAAATTTTATAAATGACAATTTTATTTTATAATTATTTTAATTATTAAATAAATAGTTTTGGCATTTATAGGGTTGAAGTTACAAAAATGGTATTTGTAAAAAATAGATAAAATAGTTGAGAAAAATGACAAAAACCAAACTAGTGTTGGGCCCATTAAGTGGTCGGCCACTATGTGCTAATTTTGCTCTTTTTTATCATTTTTTTATTCCAAATAATTCAACCCTAACCCTAGTTGAAATTAGTATAAAATAAATATGGTCTCATTATCCAACTAATACCTCCAAAGCTAAAAACCTTGTTTTCTCTCTAGGTTTGTTGATACCTCTTCCTTCTTCTTCTTCTAATTCGAAAATACCATAGCTTTTCTTCACAAAATAAAATCCAGCCATTAGTGATTGAGTGCATGCCCACACATAACAACTGAGTCCTCAATCATAGTATGTAAGACTGTGAAGAATCCAAACAACAAGAAGGAGAATCGGGCTCAGATCTTGGTGATACTCTGCTACAGAAAGGATACAAGGGTTAGAGATCTGAGCGGAATGAGTCATTTAATTTCGCTGCAACCACTGTAAGGTTTCTCATACCTTTTATGTGTTTATTTTCATCGTTTTAGAAATTCATATTAGGATGTTAAAAACATACTTGTTAGTAAATCTAGATCCTGATAAAATATATTCCAACATAAGGTACGTAACTGCACTACTAACAACTCTTTCAGTCGCAGAGAGCTTGTTATTCCCAACTACTAACAACGATTTAATGACGAGCTATCAAAGAACAAAGAAGAAACTAACAACAAAAAAAAAACAAAATCACGTCATACAGATAAGACAGAAAACACTCCAAACCTATGTCATAGAGACAAGACTAAAACATTCAAAATCATGTCACAAAAACAAGACTAATCACAGTTGTAAAAATTGAATCACAATAGCAAAATACAACGCTGACCAAGCTAACATTTAAACCCAGGTAAGGCCGATGGGAATGGCCAAGAAAAAAAGATAACCTTGAATAGCTATAAATTTAAGAACGAAAAATAGTGTGGTTGTTTATTATTTGGATAAATACCATTTTGGACCTTGTGTTTTATACAAGTTACCTATTGGATCTTCTGTTTTGTTAAATGACAAAATAGACCTTGTATTTTCTAAAATTGTACAAATAGCACCCTGAACTGATTTTTTGTCAAAATAAAACTTAATAATAATCTGATTTAAAAATGTTATGACAAAACTAGTTACATTTTTTGTATCTGTTCGTGTTAAAAATTGTCTTAAAGTTGGTTATATTAAAAAGGGATATTGGCGGCTAAATCACCTGAACTTTACGGTTTGTAACACTTAACCACAAAAACTGAATTTTTGGCGGCTAAACTACCTAAACCCTAATTCCGTTTTGCTCTCCACACCTCCGTCCAAAAATCACAGTTAAGTGCCACGATGGACTGTCCACGTGTAAACACTTGTACACGTAGCAAATTTTTAGTGGTCCACGTAATATTAGTTTAAAAAATAATTATAAATATTTAAAAACATTAAAAAATCAGAAATTTTTTATTTTTTTACTTTTTTCAATTTAAAAAAATTAAAAAATTAATTTTTTTTACTTTTCTTTTTCTTCTTCTTCTTCTTCTTCTTCAAAAACCCTCTTCTCTTTCTAACCCCTTTCTTTTTCTATATACATATATACATACACCCCTCTCCTCCCAGCCCTCTTTCTCTCCTTCTCATCCTCATCGTCGTCGTACTAGGCAAGCACAAAATGAGATTACGACGGCGGCGAGGAACAGAAGGTTCATGAGCCCACATAGGCAGCAGCAGCAAACGGCGGCCCATTTGGCTGTCGTGCCGCCAGCGACCTCGGCCAGCCAGGTGTTTTTTGATGAGGAGTTTTGGGTTCTTAACAAGGGTTGCCTTCGGTTCGAAAAGTTGTTGTGTAGCATGATCTGATTCGACATGGGTCGGACTTTGGTAGCTGTACTGTTTGATCAAACGAAAAATATTATAGGATTTTCTTGGAAAATTTTGGTTTCTGATCTGGGTTGATTGGTAATTTTTAGTTAGTTGAATCCTTTTCGCATTGGAGCCCGGTTGGAGAAGAATTAAAGCTCCCTGATTATTTCAAAAATCGGTTGAGGAATATACCAAAAAGGATGAGGTTCTAAAAATTTTGGCCAACACAAATTTAGAACCAGAATCTCAAATCGAAGCAAAAACCCAAAATCTTAAATAATAATAAAAAATTAAACATAAAAAAAGCCCAATCCAAATCCAAGAACATTTTCTCGAGAAATCAAACATGAAAGGTTTAGGCTCCATGGAAATGATGAGTCAGGATACGCTACGGCCGAGCTTACAACAAGGGTATAAGCTCGCTCCGGCGTTGATTAAGAGAAGTTGTTGATTGATGTGAGGGTTGGGATAGGAGAGGGGTGTATATATATGTATATAGAAAGAGAAAGGGGTTAGAGAGAGAAAGAAGGTTTCTCCAGAAAAAGAAGAAGAAAGAAAAAAGAAGAAGAAGAAAAAGTAAAAAAAAAATAAAATAATAATTTTGTATTTTTTTTTAAATTTAAAAAAGTAAAAAAGAAAAAAAAATAAAAAAATTTCTAATTTTTTAATTTTTTTTAAATATTTATAATTATTTTTTAAAATTAATATTACGTGGACAACTACAAATTTGCCACGTGTACAAGTGTGTTCACATGGACAGTCCACCGTGGCACTTAACTGTGATTTTTGGACGGAGATATGCAGAACCAAGGTTTAGGTAGTTTAGCCGGCAAAAAATCAGTTTTTGTGGTTAAGTGTTACAAACCATAAAGTTTAGGTGGTTTAACCGCTAATATCCCTATTAAAAAATAAAATTATTGAAAATTGAGCTCAAGAAAAAAACAGATAGTCTAATTAGTAACTTTTGCAACAGAATATCTAAAATAGTATTTGCCCATATTATTTTAGTGTTACCATATTTAGGGTTTTAGTAAGCTTTATTTTTTTTTTTTGCTAGGAAGGGTTTTACTAAGCTGAATATTGGAAAACCCACTGAAATGGCGGATTCAATTGGCAGAGCCCTACGTGATGGTGCCTTGGAGGGAGAACACGCTCCAGCTCTCACTATTAAGGATTCAATTGCTTCACCCTTTGGGTTCGACGTCTTCTCTCACGTCCTCACCCAGCTTTCTTCCAACATTTTAGCCGGAAAGTCTCAGTCAAGGTCGTTATATGTTCTTTGTTTCCTTTTCCAACTTCAATTTTTCATTTTTCAATGTTTAAAATGAATTTTTCTAAATAATTGCAGAGGTCTAGTGCTCGTTGCGTTTTCTCGAAGCCCTTCATTTTACGTGAATTTTTTGAAGAGAAGAGGAGTAGATGTTGCTTCTTCTCCCAAATGGTTCCATTCCTTGATTTTCTACAGTTTACTTGTTAATACTTGCTAAGACACGTAAAGAGCCATCTTGATTTAATTATATCTATCTATATATACATATGCATGTACTGTTCTTTGTAAAAGTAGCACAACGAATTTACATTATTAGTGCTTGGTGAAAGTTTTCTGAGCTAGAAAATCGTACAGGATTGAGATTTTGGATTGTTACACGGACCCTCTTGGTTGGAAATGTGGTTTAGTGGAGTCCTCAGATGCTCCAAGCCTCTCTCGCGAAGTTTCCAACACAGGGACTATTTGTAGGAATGTGAAGGACGTAAATGAGTTGTTATCTAGAATTATCGAACTTGGTCAAGGTACCACCATCATCATATGTTAGTGTTCATTTCCAATGATAAAATTATAAATTTGATAATAATGTGTTTGTATTGTCTCTTAAGCATTTTGAAAATTTGAACTTCCTAGTAATTTCAGAATGTCTTCTTATGCTTGTAGGATTGGTTGGACAGGGGAAATTTCGTTTTTGCACTGCAATAGATTCGGTAAGGCTGCATATTCCTGAACTATAGGGCCAGATAGATATGTACTTTGGGGTTTACCGAAGACAAAAAGAAGTATTTTGTTTAAGTTAGCATACTTTGATGCATCAAGTAATTTTCCAATTTTAAATGTGGATCTTTGGATATATAACTTCGTTGTTTTGTCTGCCGAACAATACTTTCATTTGTTGTTTTGTTTTTTTTCATTCTTATGCCTACAATGCTCCAAATGACCTTTTTTTTTTCTAAAAAAAATCATTGTCTAATGACAAGATTTTTGTGAGGGAGCCGGAGGAAGCTTCCTTACAAGGGCCTTTGACATGGAATGGAATAGAGATGTTATAAGTAATTTATTTCCTCTAGTCCTAAGAAGAAGTTTATAGGAATTATAGTTTGTGATTTTTATGGAAGATTTATTCAGTAGGCTACATTGTTTTTATTGGAAAATGCCCTGATTTTTTTTTTCTTTCATTGTCTTGTCCTACTTTGGCAGCGATAAGTCATGTTTGGCTTAGATACTCAATTTTATCTTAAAAAAATTACTTAACTTGGCAAATACAACGGCTTTCATCTCACAAATGCTAATTATACTTTGACACATGGAAGTCTAGGTTTTGTAGATGATTGTGTGACTTTACTCAGCACGGGACTGAACACAGGAAGTGATTGTCATTTGTGATGATAATATGACTGCAATATATGTCAAACAACATATATGGACTGTAATAAAAATTTCGGCAGTATTACTAATGGATTGAAGAATCTGGTTTGTCCAACAAAATTAATGAAACACTGTGCTCTCATACTCTCCTCCCCATTTTATTCAAATCAACTACCCCAAACTTAAACAACATAATTACCTGTACAAGTAACGAAGTTCATGTAGACAGCCAATCATTACTAGACACTAAAATATCCACTCACACACTGCCACATCCTCATAAGATCTATTAGGCTGCAGTGGCATTAGTTGCATCCTTCTTAGGCCTCCACCTTGACTATGTAAAACGTGTAGCACGTCTATGAGATGATTGATGAATTGACAAGCTAGGATAGGTATGCTGGAATGGTTATTCAAGTTGTGATCTGTAATTAATGCTTTCCTTTGTTCAAGGAAATCAGATATGGTGGTGCTCTTGAATTGGTATTTGGGATTTTTTTTCCTGCTGTAATCTTTGTCATACAATAATTTTGAGTCTATTTCGGGGCTATAAAGAACATGATCGACAAAAACTCTATCTGAAGATCTAAATAATGTTTAATGTTTTACATTAAAATTTAAAGTATTTTCTTTGTTGTAATCTAGATCCAATATGATGAGCCATGAAGGTTTTACACTTCTAATATACTTGCTGGAAAAAATCAATATGAAAAATTAATAGGTATTGCTTTGTTTCAAAGGTTTTGCAAAATAAATAAAAAATATTTTATCAAGTGAACTAAATGCTAATATGTTCAATATTGATGTAGCATACTTCTTGTGCCTTGTAGTTATTTTAATTGTTTCACTTTCTCTCTGGTCACTGTTTTTAATTATTTACATATCTTTTCCAGGTAAGTGAATTGTTAAGACATGCGTCAATGTCCTCGGTGTCAGGCCTTCTAAGCAACCTTCGTAGCCATGGTATATACATAATATACTTCTTTTGGTCTGTGTTCCAAATTTTAATTGCTCACATTTATTTTCTTTTAGTAGCATTTTATTTCAGTGTAGTTTTTATATTTTGTTTTGCTCAGTTCCATGTAGTTTTATTACATCCACTTAAATTTCTTATGCCACAATACATTACTTCAGTTCATGAATTTATTTTTGGGACCATATCTCATTAGGAAGTCTTAATAACTTCTTGACATTTCATATTATTTATTTTGCACAAGATTTTGACGTTGCATTTTTTTGGTTATAGATCAGATTTCGAGTATCTTTTGGTTGCTGCATTCAGATCTTCATGAGGACAGGGTCATGGCTGCATTTGAGTATATGTCCTCTATGGTGGCCAGTGTTGAACCATTAAATCAATATGCAGGTGGACAGAGAGGTACTACAAATAGCCTTTCTTTCCTTGAACAAAATTCTGCTAAAGGGAAGTTAAATGTTCGGTTCAAGCGTAGAAATGGCCGGGTTCGAGTGGCGGTGATCTTTCTCTCCCTTTTTCTATCTCTCTGCGTGCAGTTTGTATGAGTGATGTTTTCATATCAATCTTTAAAATTTTGATTTCAATTCTACAAATATTTTTCAGTCCGAGGAACTTCATGTAGAGCAGTCTGGTGTAAACTTTATGTCTGTTTCTCCCGAAGATGGAGTAATAAATCAAGGTTTAATCCCAAAGGTGCGTTCTCTTGTTGGGTAATTTTCTCAATCTAGCAGTCCTTCTGTTTGTCTCTTGTCTCTTGCTTTTGCTTTTTCTTCTCTCTTGGAGCATTGTTTTCTCAATTGGTATTACAAGATTTAATTGTTTGGTTATTTATCACTTGTGACAATATACAATGTTTTATAACTGAAACAATTAATTTGGATATATCACCTGATTATCAAAGGTATTGGTTTGTTACTGAAATGGAAATTTTATATGCAAAGAATGGCTTGCACTCTTTACTATAATTTCCTGGACTGAAAAATTGTAAGGTTAGGCGGGGATCCTAGTTCTTGTTTTTTTTTTTAAAATAAAAAATAAATAAAGAAGAATTAGTTGAAATTTTGATACTTACATAATTAGTGCACATGCCCCCGAAGAAATGAAGATGCTAATTTGCATTGTGGCTCGGGCAACATAAATTGTTTTCAAAGAAATTATATTTGTATATAATGTACATATTATTTTTTTCTTCAATTCCTTCTTTTCCTAGTAATGGCAAGGAACTGTCTTTTTCTGCAGGTACAATTTAATCTTCAGCTGTCAGAGAAGGAGCAAATTGATAGGGCTAATGTTGTACTTCCCTTTGAACATCAAGGTGAAAGGCCAACACTCATCTATGTCTATTGTTTTGTCTTTTCATTGTTGAATAATTTTTTAGTTTTTTAATGATGGGTAGTTTACCCGTGGTCTCATATTATGCCCACTCATGTAATATCCTATTCTTGATGTTTTTTTGAATTTACAGGAAATGGTAAACCAATTCAAATCTACGACGGTCGGCGATCTCTTGCAGATATGAATATCGAGGAAACAGCTGTCTCAACCAAGAAATCAGAAGTAAATGAGTCTAGCATGGGTGAGATAATATATTTCCGCGATTCAGAAGATGAGATGCCAGATTCTGATGAGGACCCTGATGATGATTTGGATATCTAACTGTGTTTACCTCTTGTCAGCACCGGAAACTGGTAAATCATTTTTTCTTTACCTGTAATCTTTTGGGAAATTATAGTGAGAGTTGTTTCAGTTTTCCATTTTAACAAGTGTTAATGTAAGCTGTAACAAATTTATGAGGCTGATTAATTTAATATCCTGAATACAAATATTTGAAGAAACAGTAGCGACAGATCTCTAATACATCCCACTCCTCTTATTGCTACTCTTTTGTTGGTTATTGTTCACGCAACCTTTGTTAATTCCTGCTGTATTGCAAACTGTTGAGTAAACTGCTAGCAAAATAAAAGAGGAACGATATTACCGAATGAAGAATTCTGGGTTGAGTCGCGGACTATGTCGCTCTCTTTAAGACGTTCGTGACACTGCCCAGGAGTGTGCAAGCAGACGAAATTTGCCGGTCGTCCCCAGGATAAAACAGCCCAGTCGAACACTGTATTGGAACTCTATTGCACGATAGAGTACCGTCGAAATTAAACACCCAAAACCGACTACTGCTCGAAAATATAAATATGTATTATAGTAGTATGTAAATATATCGTATAATTTATCAGAGTGAAAAAATATATTTTTCTTCCACTGTTCAGTCGTATTACATAGGCAATGCACTGATAGTAACGGGAAGAAATACGTTACTGGAAGGGAACGTTGGAATAGATCGTGGCAACGATGCACAAAATCAAGAAACCTTTGTTTACTGATTCATCCAACACGTTTAAAAAAACTGTTTTAATTAATTAAATAAATAATAATTTAATAAATAAAATTTTCCCAAAAAATAAGGTGACACCACACCCGCTCGGCTTGGCACGGTCGGACGGACGGCAGCGACACGCGTGTGTGGTGGTCCGGTGTGTGAGTCCTCACCCATGCGCACAAAACTGGGTACCCCTTGGGGCCCAAATCCATATCTCAAACTTGAACTAGTTATACACTTCAAATGAAGTGTTTTTATCCCATGTGGGACTCTTACTCACAAACTTTATTTTTGTAATATTTCACAAAGTTCCAACAATCCTCCACTTGAAATTTTAAAAAATATTTTTCTCGAGCAGTATTCTAAGCAATAAGATTGAGCATAAACAAAGGTATCTTTCGATTTGAACCTATGCGTAGTGAATACGATTTAGATTTTACTAGAGTGACCTGTAGTCTTGAACTCTATCTCTAACATTGTACCACGCAACAACCTTTTCAAGGGTGTAATCAAAAGCCCGTGCATCATTGGCCATGCACGTCTATCCCAGTATAGTGAACGCTCTAGAAATTTTACCCAAAATTTCATAGGAAGCGGCCCCACTCCCACATTCACATAGGTGAGTCTATCAAGAGTACTCCCGTAGCTCGGTACTCCACTCCACTTGGAGTATAGATCTCATTAGGAGTTTCTATTAACTCAACCTTAAATTGCTTCAGGAATTCATGCTTCTCTTTTCGTATAATTATAGCATGATCTCACTTTTATCACTTCATAACTTGTTATTACCCATTGAACCTATTTCTTGGGATCTCCAGTCTATAGGTCGGGTTGCCATTATGAGTGATTCATCAATCTAAGGGCAACAGTCCCATTCCTTTTGATGTTTTAAGGACTTTCTCATAGCTAAACCTTTCGTCAAAGGATCAGCCAAGTTATCATCAGTGCGTACATGATCCACTCTAACAGCTCCTGTTGAGAGAAACTCTCTAACAGTGATGTGCTTACGACGTATTTGTCGTCTCTTACCGTTGTAATAACGGTTCTGTACTTTTGCAATAGCCGCGGTACTATCGCAATGGATCAACACAGTTGGAATAGGTTTTTCCCATAAAGGAATCTCAGCTAGCAGGCTTCTCAGCCAACCTGCTTCTTCACTAGCAGTAGCTAGTGCTATCATTTCAGACTCCATTGTAGATTGAGCCAGAATAGTCTGTTTCTTAGATTTCCATGAAACAGCTCCACCAACTATGCTAAAAATATAGCCACTTTTTGCCTTGGAGTCATCTGATAAAGTGTTCCAGTCAGCATCACTGTACCCCTCAAGTACAGCTGGAAACTTTTGATAATGTAATCCAAGAGTCAATGTTCTTTTGAGGTATCTCATGACCCTCTCTATAGCATTCCAATCCTGTGCACTAGGTCTACTAGTAAACCTGCATAATAATCCCACGACATAGGCAATGTCAGGTCTAGTACAATCAGTGGCATACCGAAGACTGCCAATGATGCTCGCATATTCAGATTGTCTTACACCATCACCAGTGTTCTTAAATAATTTTACACTGGGATCATATGGTGTACAAGCAGGTTTACAGTTAAAGTAATTATATTTCTTTAAGATCTTCTCAATGTAGTGAGATTGATCCAAAGAAATTTCCTTTTCAGACCTAGTGATCTGTATACCAAGGATTACATTCGCTTCACCTAGATCTTTCATGTCAAAATTTTCACATAACAAAGATTTCACATTGTTCACGACATGAATATTTGATCCAAAAATTAGCAAGTCATCCACATAATAAACAAATAATGGTACATACATTATTTTCAGATTTATAGTAAATGCATTTGTCACTTTCATTTACTTTAAAGCCATGTGAGATGACAAGATTATCAAATTTTTCATGCCATTGCTTAGGTGCCTATTTCAAACCATATAAAGATTTATCTAATTTACACACTTTATGTTCTTGAGCAGGAACAACAAAACCTTCAGGTTGGTCCATGTAAATCTCTTCTTCTAATTCCCCATTCAAGAAAGCAGTTTTAACATCCATTTGGTGCACAACAAGATTATGAATAGCAGCAAGAGCAAAAAGCACACGAATAGATGTAATTCTAGTAACAGTTGAAAATGTATCAAAGAAATCTACATTTTCTCTTTGTCTAAACCCTTTGGCAACAAGACGTGCCTTGTACTTTTCAACAGTACCATCGGGTCTTAATTTCTTTTTAAGAATCCACTTACAACCTGGTGGTAACACAACTAAATGCCAAGTTCCATTTGACTCAAGAGAGTCCATTTCATCATTAATAGCTTCATTCCATAAATCAGCATCTAGTGAAGTCAAGGCTTCTTAGAGGTTAGAAGGATCCTCCTCTAGGGTATATGCACAAAAATCAGAACCAAAATCTTTGGTAATTCTAGCTCTTTTACTTCTTCTAGGTTCAGTTTCTATACCCTTTTCATGCTCATTATCCCTAAAAGCAGTCATGTTACTAGATGATGCACCCCCACTATTTCTCAATTTAAATGGAAATCTATGTTCGAAAAAATCAGCATCATTAGATTCCAAAATAGTATGCACATTTAAATCATAAAATCTATATGCTTTACTATTAACAGCATATCCAGTAAAAACACATTCATATGCTCTACTAGCCAATTTAATTCTCTTAGGATCAGGAATTCTAACATATGCCAAACAACCCCAAGTTTTGAAAATGAGATATTGGGTTGTTTATTTTTCAAACTTTCATATGGAGAAATTTTCCTTTTAGATTTAGGAACTCTATTAAGCACATAACATACAGTTAATAAAATTTCTCCCCACCAATGAGAAGCAACACCCGAATTCAATAAAATAGCAACAACAGATTCAGTGAGAGTTTTATTTTTTCTTTCAGCTTTGCCATTCATTTCAGGTGAATAAGGTGCTGTCTTATCATGTATGATTCCTTGTGAGTTATAAAATTCAACAAAAGCAGTGGAATCATATTCAGTGCCTCTATCGCTACGAAACTTCTTGATTTTTCTACTAAGTTGATTTTCAATTTCAGCCACAAATATCTTAAACATATCAAGAGCTTCACTTTTATTTTTCATTAAATACACATAGGTAAAGTTAGAACAATCATCAATAAAAGTGATAAAGTAGCGTTTACCATTTATAGTCAAAGTTCCATCAAGTTCACAAATATCAGGATGGATTAAATCTAGAGGCTCGGTTTCTTTTTCTAACACAGATTTATGTGGTGTTTTAGTAATCTTGGCTTGGCTACAAAATTCGCATTTTTCAAAGTCATTTAAAGATAATTTAGGAATTAGGCCTAAACTACTCATGTTCGTTTATTTACGTGACAAAGTCTAGCATGCCAAGTATTAAAAGAACACAACATATAAGCAGAAGCATTAACTTTATTAACTTGAACATTCAATTTAAAAATTCCCTCAATTGCATACCCCTTCCCTACAAATATCCCATTCTTAGTTAAAGTAAACAAATCAGCTCCTATAGTCAGAGTAAACCCCGCCTTGTTGAGAAGGTAGCCCGAGACCAAATTCTTCCTCATCTTTGGAGTGTGCATTACATCTTTTAGAATCACAGTTCTTCCAGAGGTGAAGTTCAATTCCACATTTCCAGTACCAACAACTATAGTGGTGTGGGAGTCACCCAACAACACTTTCTGATCCTCAGTAGCAGCAACATATGTTTTAAACATATTTCTATCATAGTAGACATGGCGAGAAGCGCCAGTATCTACCCACCACCCTTCAGATCCACCAATGAGGTTGATCTTTGAAATTTTTAGCTGTAAATGGCAGCTCTTCTGCCAGGTTAGCCTGCGGAGCAGAACTAGGCCTGTTCTTACACTTTCGTGCCATATGATCTGGCTTGTTACAGTTGTAACACATGAACAAACCAGAGTCATTTCTATTAGGGGGTACTTGCTGCCTGTTATTATGGTTCCTTTGATGGTTCCAATTCTGATTGTTGTTATTGGTCCGAGGTTGATTGTTGCGGTTTGGATTCACTTTGCGATTCTAATTCTTAAAGTTTTTCCCATTGGGTTTCAGAACAGCAGTGGATCTTTTATTAGTGTTGTTGTTGTTTCCAACAACAAGCACCTCTTCCTTTTGGTCTTGTTTTCTAGCTTCCTCCTCAATTCGAAGACGAGTGATCAGACTTTCCAACGAAAACTCTTTTGTTTTATGCCTGAGAGTATTTTTAAAATCTTTCCACGAAGGGGGTAATTTATCAATCATAACATCAACTTGAAATTGTTCATCAATAGTCATACCTTCAGACAAAATTTCGTGAGCTATTTTCTGAAGCTCGTGAGACTGGGCTTCGATTGATTTATCATCGGTCATTTGAAACTTCAGGTAGCGGCTCACAGCGTATTTCTTTGTTCCCGCCTCCTCGGTGTCATATTTTTTCTGTAATGCTTCCCATATCTCCTTGGCAGATTTGTCAGAATTATAATAATCATACAAATCATCAGACAAACCATTCAAAATAAAATTCTTACATAGAAAATCATTCTCTACCCAAGAGTCCATTTCCTTAACCTGCGATTCGTACTTTTCGACTTCATCCTTCTTCTCGGCAGGAGGTGGAGTCTCACAAACAACTGGTTTCAAAACAGTAAGCACATACGCAACTTTTTTCATGGTCAGAAAAAACATCTTTTGTCTCAAACGTTTAAAATGCAAACCCTCAAAACGAAAAGGCTTGTTAATGTCAGCAGTAGAACCAGAACATTCATCGGTAGTAGTCATAGCAGATAGAACGTCTTAAAATTGTTGAGTAAACTGCTAGCAAAATAAAAGAGGAACGATATTACCGAATGAAGAATTCTGGGTTGAGTCGCGGACTATGTCGCTCTCTTTAAGACGTTCGCGGCACTGCCCAGGAGTGTGCAAGCAGTCGAAATTTGCCGGTCGTCCCCAGGATAAAACAATCCAGTCGAACACTGTATCGGAACTCTATTGCACGATAGAGTACCGTCGAAATTAAACACTCAAAACCGACTACTGCTCGAAAATATAAATATGTATTATAGTAGTATGTGAATATATCGTATAATTTATGAGAGTGAAAAAAGATATTTTTCTTTCACTGTTCAGTCGCATTATATAGGCAATGCACTGATAGTAATGGGAAGAAATACGTTACTGGAAGGGAACGTTGGAACAGATCGTGGGAACGATGCACAAAATCAGGAAACCTTTGTTTACTGATTAATCAAACACATTTAAAAAAAACTGTTTTAATTAATTAAATAAATAATCATTTAATAAATAATTTTTTCCCAAAAAATAAGGTGACACCACACCCGCCCCCTCGGCACGGACGGTCGGCAGCGACGCGCGTGTGTGGTGGTCCGGTGTGTGAGTCCTCACCCATGCGCACAAAACTGGGTACCCCTTGGGGCCCAAACCCATATTACCGAATGAAGAATTCTGGGTTGAGTCGCGGACTATGTCGCTCTCTTTAAGACGTTCGCGGCACTGCCCAGGAGTGTTCAAGCAGTCGAAATTTGCCGATCGTCCCCAGGATAAAACAGCCCAGTCGAACACTGTATCGGAACTCTATTACACGATAGAGTACCGTCGAAATTAAACACTCAAAACCGACTACTGCTCGAAAATATAAATATGTACTATAGTAGTATGTAAATATATCGTATAATTTATCAGAGTGAAAAAAGATATTTTTCTTTCACTGTTCAGTCGCATTATGTAGGCAATGCACTGATAGTAACGGGAAGAAATACGTTACTGGAAGGGAACGTTGGAACAGATCGTGGGAACGATGCACAAAATCAGGAAACCTTTGTTTACTGATTAATCAAACACATTTAAAAAAATCTGTTTTAATTAATTAAATAAATAATAATTTAATAAATAAAATTTTCCCAAAAAATAAGGTGACACCACACCCGCCCGCTCGGCACGGACGGTCGGCAGCGGCGCGCGTGTGTGGTGGTCTGGTGTGTGAGTCCTCACCCATGCGCACAAAACTGGGTACCCCTTGGGGCCCAAACCCATATTACCGAATAAAGAATTCTGGGTTGAGTCGCGGACTATATCGCTCTCTTTAAGACATTCGCGGCACTGCCCAGGAGTGTGCAAGCAGTCGAAATTTGCCGGTCGTGCCCAGGATAAAACAGCCCAGTCGAACACTGTATCGGAACTCTATTGCACGATAGAGTACCGTCGAAATTAAACACCCAAAACCGACTACTGCTCAAAAATATAAATATGTATTATAGTAGTATGTAAATATATCGTATAATCTATCAGAGTGAAAAAAGATATTTTTCTTTCACTGTTCAGTCGCATTATATAGGCAATGCACTGATAGTAACGGGAAGAAATACGTTACTGGAAGGGAACGTTGGAACAGATCGTGGGAACGATGCACAAAATCAGGAAACCTTTGTTTACTGATTAATCAAACACATTTAAAAAAAAACTGTTTTAATTAATTAAATAAATAATAATTTAATAAATAAATTTTTCCCAAAAAATAAGGTGACACCACACCCGCCCGCTCGGCACGGACGGTCGGCAGCGGCGCGCGTGTGTGGTGGTCCGGTGTGTGAGTCCTCACCCATGCGCACAAAACTGGGTACCCTTTGGGGCGCAAACCCATATCTCAAACTTGCACTAGTTATACACTTCAAATGAAGTGTTTCTATCCCATGTGGGACTCTTACTCACACACTTTATTTTTGTAATATTTTACAAAGTTATACACTAGTTATACACAAAGAGAGCGAACGTCTTAAAGAGAGCGACATAGTCCGCGACTCAACCCAGAATTCTTCATTCAGTAATATCGTTCCTCTTTTATTTTGCTAGCAGTTTACTCAACAATTCTACCCACCACCCTTCAAAGTCATTTAAAGATAATTTAGGAATTAGACCTTAACTACTCATGTTCTTGATTATGCGTTTATTTACGTGACAAAGTCTAGCATACCAAGTATTAAAAGAACACAACATATAAGCAGAAGCATTAACTTTATTAACTTGAATATTCAATTTAAACATTCCCTCAGTTGCATACCCCTTCCCTACAAATATTTTAAGAAACAGTAGCGACAGATCTCTAATACATCTCACTCCTCCTATTGCTACTCTTTTGTTGGTTATTGTTCACGCAACCTGTGTTAATTCCTGCTGTATTGCAAACATATTTAGTTTTGACTTGTTTGTTATTCATGTTTTATATGCTGTCGGGTGGGCTGAGTAAATTCACTAATCGTGTCGTGCCAGCCAAATCAATTATCAATCTTGTCGTTAGTGGTCGACCCAATTTATTAACACTTTAGGCTGTTAGTTTATGCTGTTAGTGTTGAGTTAGTTAGCAATTAGTTAGCTATATACTTAGCTTCATTGATCGTTAATGACAAATATCAGATGTTTTTTCATTCAATACTTTGTTTTCATCAGATTATTAATAGGATATTAGAGAGCCATTAAAGTGTGTTGTAACCTTCTTCTGTGAAGCCAGTTAGGCTAGTTCAGTGGTGTGGGAGGGATAAAAAAAAAAGAGAGGGCATGGGTTCCAAAACCCCTAAGTTAATAATAAATTGTAATACTATTACACTAACCTTCTTCTGTGTATGATTTTTCTGGTGATGCTGTGTTTTTTCGTTTTTTTGCATTAGTTGATTATTTTGTTTCTTCTCTCGATGACTGGCGGTGTTGGTGCTCAATGTAGTGCCAACAATAATGTTGCTTCAAGCCTTTTCAATAGTGATGATCATCTAGGAAATAGTCTTGTTTCTCATACTTTGACTAGTAAAAATTACAATTTGTGGATTTGTCTGATGACCATCTTAAGTGCGGCTTGAAGTCTCGGGTTGAGGGACTCCAAAACACTTCCAACTTCTACTAAATTGTCTTTTGTTTTATAAATCATCTAGGCACATTTTGGACAAAATCCATCGATTTACTATTCATAATGTGCTGAAATCAAAAACTCATAAAACGAAGTCAAATGTACTGAAAACACTAAGAAACATCATTATCTTAGCTAGAAGAAACTAAGAAAATATAATAAACAATGCACTAATCAATTTTTCTAGTCCCTCAACAAAATTAATAAAAACTAAGCTAACAGAGAAGGAGTGGTCTACTTAAAAAGAAGGAATGGTCTGGCCGAAGAGGTTTTTTTTGTCTCAAAAATTGCAGCAAAGTATATTATTGGTAAAAATCTAAATTCCACACCACCTTCTAGTTACTGCTATGAAAATCAATCTTATTCTATATATAAGCAATCAAATTTATCAACTTACAAGGAAATTTATCAACTTGCAAAATAGAAAATTGCATAAGTTAAAAAAACAAAACAGAAGTAAAAGAAAAATGGGGAATTTGTATCTTTTAATTGTACTAGAAAAATGTGGAGAACTTAAAGTATGAAAAATAATATATGCAATCTTTACGGCAACAATTTTTAACATGAGGAAATTACACTTAGTATGGGATTTTAAAAGTTCTTATGATAAATATGGCACATTTAAGTTTGGCCAACTTATATGGTATTTTTTTGATTTTAGGTTTTTTTATGGTATTTGATATGCCATATATATGTAATTAGGTTTCTAAATCTCATATTTAATGTTTTTATTTGTTTAAGAAGTTTTATTTGTCATTGATGCTGAAAAAGTCACCGAAGTTTGCTGCCGGTGTCGGAAAAGTCGTCGGAGTAGCGGTCGGTGCCGGAAAAGTCGTCGGAGTAGCTGCTGGCGTCGGAAAATTTGTCGGAATTGGCATTGTTGCCGGAAAAATCACTGAAAAATCACCAAGAAATCGATTTCTTGAAGTCTAAGAAACCGATTTCTTAGTGATTTTTCCATTGACAATGCCAATTCTGACGACTTTTCTGACGCTAGCAGCTACTCCGGAGACTTTTCCAGCACCGACAGTAAACTTCAGAAAAGTCATCAGAATTGGCATAGCCGCCGGAAAAATTACCAAGAAACTGGTTTCTGGTTTCTTGATGAAGAAACCAGTTTTTTGGTAATTTTTCTGACGACAATGGCAATTCTGACGAATTTTCTAGCGTTGGTAGCAACTCTGACGACTAATACACCGGCAACTACTCCGGTGACTTTTTCAGTACCGACAATAAACTCTGAAAAATTCGTCAGAATTGGCATTGTCGCCGGAAAAATTATCGAAAAAATCACCAAGAAACTGGTTTTTTTTCTTCATCAAGAAACCAATTTCTTGATGAAGAAACCAGTTTCTTAGTAATTTTTTTGTATTTTTTTTCTCTATTTGGTTGATTGATGAAACTGGTTTCAATTATTTTCAGTATATATCATTTTTGTTTTGTTTTCATAATCTTTATTATTGTTGTCTAACAAAATTAGTTCCTTGATGAAGAAACCACTTTCTTGGTGAAGAAACCAGTTTCTTGATGAAAAAACCACTTTCTTGGTGAATTTTCTAATGATTTTGCTGGCGACAATGCCATTTCTGACGACTTTTTTTACGCCGGTAATAACTCTGACAATTTTTCCAACACCAGGAACTACTCCGGCAACTTTTTTCGGCACCGACATCAAACTCCAGAATAGTCGTTAGACTTGGCATTGTCTCCGGTAAAATTACCGGAAAAATCACCAAGAAACCGGTTTCTTGATGGAAACCGGTTTCTTCATCAAGAAACTCGTTTCTTGGTGATTTTTCCAGCCACAATGCTAATTCTGACGAATTTTTCGTCGCCGGCAGCAATTCCGGCGATTTTTCCGGCACCGGCGGCTACTCCGACGACTTTTCCAGTACCGACAGTAAACTCCGGTGACTTTTCCGGCACGAGTGACAACTTCGGCAATCACTATAGTTTTATTTGTTTTATTTTTTTAAAAAAATAAATATAAAAGAAATTTTAATATGTTTTATGGCAATTTAATTAAGTTTTTATTTTTTATGAATTTTAAATTCAGATTTCTTTTTAATGTTTTATATGGTTTTTTTTCTAAAAAAAACCATATTTTTAGTTTGATTGGTTAGATAATGTCATATTTAGTGGCATTTACTTTTTATACCATATTTATCATAACTTTAATAATTTTTCCCATATATTTTAAAATAGCCCTTTTAACATAGTGGCTGTTAATTTATATTTTCGTTAATAATAATAAAGTATTGTAAGTAAAAAATTAACTATTTATAATCTAATAAATATATATGTTTTTTTTATCTCCTCAAATGCTTTCTTAAATTCCTTTGTCTACTTGAATCTTTTAATGTCTCGCAATACATTAAAAAATAACAGATATTTATTTATTGATTTCAAGATGAATTTATTTAAAGCTGTCATTTTTCTAGTTAAGGAAGGAACTTCTTTCACTTCTTAGGTGAGGGCATATCAAGTAAAGATTTTATTTTTTCTAGATTGGCTTCGATTCCTCTCGCGTTTATTATGAAACCAAGAAACTTCTCAGAAGAAACCCCAAAAGAGCATTTTTTTCGAATTTAACTTCATTTTGTACTTTCTTAAGATTGAAAAACATTATGCGAGGTCAATCACTTGATCAACGATCTTGACCGACTTGACTAGCTTATCGTCCACATACACCTCCATGTTTCGATCTATCTGGTGCTCAAATATGTCGTTTACGGGATGCTAATACGTGGTTGCTGTATTTTTTAAACCAAAGGGCATAATCTTGTAACAATATAGTCCCGTATTTGTGATAAAGCTTGTATGCTCCTGATCAGCGACGCTCATCTTAATCTGGTTATATCCAAAATAAGCATCCATAAAAGACATGAGCTCATGCCCAACAGTGGCATCAACGAGCTGATCAATTCTCGGAAATGGGAAGCAATCCTTCAAACATGCTTTGTTAAGGTCGAAGAAGTCAATGCAAGTTCTCTAGGTCCCGTTTGGCTTTGGCACCAACACTGGGTTTGAAACCTATTGTGGATAAAATGCTTCTTGTATGAAGTCATTGGTTAACAACTCGTCAACCTCTTCTTTTAGTGCGTTCTATCTCTCTGAATTGAGAAGCCATCTTTTTTGTTGCTTCAGAGAATGGTGAGGGTCGATATTAAGGTGATGGCTTATGATATTTGGGTCAATCCTAACCATGTCTGAATGATTCCAAGAAAATTGATCCTAGTTTGCCATTAAAAAGTGTATTAATTGCTACTTCAACTCTTCCCATAACCCTTTACCAATTTTTATAGTTTCGGTAGGGCCATTTGGGTTGAGTAACACCTCTTCCAACTCCTCTATTGGCACGAGTTGGGTTTTCTCTTCAACAATTCTTGAGTCTAAATCTTCCTCCTTTCCAATTTCTTTAGTTACTACAACCATCATTTGACAAGCATTGGTTCTTTCCCTCAACTCAATGTTGTATCATTCTCTTGCTAACAACTGGTCACCTTTTACCGTTCCTACCCCGTTCTTAGTTAGGAATTTTAGTGACAATGTTTTATTGATTTCCCCCAGTCTAGTCCGTGTTGGGCAACCCATAATCATGTTATAGACAGAGGGGAGATCAACTACCAAGAATTCTTCCATTTGAGTTACTATTAAAGGCAAGTCTCCCATTGTGAGGGGAGTTCAATTGCTCCCAAACTTGCAATGCTATCTCTTGTGATACCACATAGATTATCCATGCATGGTTTTAGAGTTATTCCTTCCAATCCCATTTTATTTAGGGTTTCTTTATACAAAATATTCACTGAACTTCCATTATCAGCCAAAACTCGCTTTACTCTCTTATTTGCGAGCTGAATGGTTATCACGAGTGGATCTGTATGAGGAAATCTTACATGTATCGCATCGCCATCAATGATAGTTATCGAGGCCTCACTCTTAGCTCATTTTGACATTTCAGGTACAAAAACTAAAGACTGGTTTCTAATTACTTGGTTTATCTACCTCTTCCAGTGTTACTAGTTTCACTAGAGAACTCAGGTTCTATTATGCCCTAAGGTTTTAGTTTCTTGCTTCGAACAACGAGGCTAAATATAAGACACTTCTTGCAGGTCTAAGAATGGCAGAGGTAGTAAATGTCAAGGCAATACGTTGGCTTGGTGATTTGCAATTGATTGTAACTCAAGTTCTTCGAGAATATCAGGCGAAAGGAATAAAAATGGCCAAGTATTTAGAAAAAAATTGAAAAAACTTGCAGAAATTCAATTATTTTAAAATTGAACGAATTCCAAGAGAACAGAAATCTAACGCAGATTCTTTGGCTAAACTGGCAACGCAGTCTAAATAAAACGACCTCAACTTAGTTCCCATAAAAAAATTAGAAGAACCAAGTTATTGACTTGAGATCTAGCCAACTGACAACGAAGCCTTATTAATTGCTGATTATCACCACGTGTAAATAGGAATAATAAATAGTAAAAATAACACACAAATTTATAGAGGTTCGTCTCTCTTGATGAACGGATAATGACCTACTCTCCTTTTAGTTGTATTTACTCTTGAGGTAATACCATGCATATCACAGGTTAAAACTTTATGATTTCTTGCTATGGCTCTCTTCAGTATTACAATTGTGAGAATAATGTGTTATAGATAAAGAACTGGTGAGATCTTACAAAGAATTTATGCAGAAACTTGACTTAATGTCTAGGAGGCATAAGTGGCGTGTGAGGTTTGAGAGAGAGAGAGGCTATATGTGTGTGGAAGGGAGTCTGGACCCCTTTTCACGTGTAGTTAATTCCCTTTATATATTGTAGGGCTTACAAAATATTCTAATTCAAATAGATAAAGATATTCCTTCAAAATAGAGACATTAACATTTTTTATCTTTTACTTGAAATATAAAAAAGGATAACTAAATCCCTAGAATATAGACTAATGTCTTGAGGGAATATTCCTATCTTCATGGGCTGCTAGACCTCTCCCGTAGTAGTAGGTCAACTTGAGAATCTTTTAGAAGGCTTGTGATGAGAACACAAAGGCCAAAGAATCAAGTCAAGTTCTAATTGGCCCGGTGATGAGGGCGTGAGCCAAGAGATTCAAAGAAGAACTCAAAAACTTAGTCAACAGAGTTTTAAAATAAGAAGAGACTGCAGTCAACACTGAAGGAGAACAAAGATTTGTGCTTTTCATGAAAGTAGACTCAATTTAGACCCAAATTGAGCTGATCACGCTTTTCAAGGCATTTGCCAACTTTCCTTTTTAATTTTATTTCCTTTATTCTTTCTTTGTTTTATTTGGAAAATTATCTTTCTTTTAGTTTTCTTTTTTCTTGGTTGTAAGTTGGCTATATAAAACCTTGTAAACACTTTGAAAAATCAGATTATTTTTAAATAATTTTGAGAGGTTTTCTTCTTGAGTTCTTAAAAGAACTATTCGAACTTATCAAGGAGTATTCCTTGTGGCGTTCAACCTGACTTATTAAACGGGTTTTCACCACCGTTTGTGGCATCTTCCTTCATACCAAGGTTCATGCTTAACTAACATTGGGTCGCAGTTCCACATCCAAATTTCGAGAATTCTTAGAGTCTGCCATATTTGTTGTAGGGTTTCATTACAACTGTTGGTGTGGTTCGTATCATTTGGTATCAGAGCTTAGGATCATCGGGTTTGGCCTATCTATCTTTTATGTTTTTTTTCTATTCCATTCATGTTCTATAATCTTGTTTAACTTGTGTTCTATATTCCTGTCAATATGTGTTTCATCTCTTTTGTTTTTTCTTTGTGAAATCCGAAACTATTAGAACCACATTCTGATAATTTTCTTGTGTCAAACATCGTGTCTTTGTTGTCATCAATTTCCCTTATTTTTTTTTCTTTTCCTCTTAAAAAAAATCTAAAATTAAAAAAAAAATTCAAAATTCTTGATTTTTGGTTGATTTCATGTTTCCAAATTTTTCTTTGTCGTTAGTTTCCCTTTTTGTTATTGAAATTCGAAAATTAAAAAAAAAAAAAAACTCCAATTTGTTATTACTGAATTGTAGTTTCCTTATTTGTGTCACAAATCTATTTCCTTATTTTTGTCATTAGTAAGCTAGAATTTCGAAATTCTTGAAAAAAAAAAGAAAAAATAAATAAAAAGAAAAGAAAAGGAAACCAAGAGCAAAAAAAAAAAAAATCTCTCTTCAATTTTTTTTTTTTGTAATTTCTTAGTCTCCATAGTCTAAAGGCTTGTTTCCCAAAACCCCACACAAGTGTTCCAAAAATCATCAATTTTTTTAAGTTTTTATCGATGTTCGTTTGGTTTGTTGGTTGGAATTGCTGCTTGAATCCTCTTTTGTACTGTTTGCTTAGTTTTTAAAGAACTTAAAAAAGAATACGAGTGGAAAAATGCATAGTTGTGAGCTTATTTGAGTGTAAAAGCCATCAAATTTGAGTGAAAACATGAGTGAAATTGAGTGACAAATTATTTTGAGTGGAACACGTGAGGGAGTGTGGTGAAGTTTTTTTTATCTGTTCTAATATTATTTTTGCATAATGCAATAATGTCAAAAGTTCCAGAAGAAAATACCGGTAATGAAACTACACCATCTACGGTTCCAAATCTACAACTTCAAGCTTTGATGGGGGAGATGAGGAGGATGATGAGAGAGAAGTATGAACAAATACATGCAAGGTTAGATAGGGTAGAAGAGGGAACCCAACAGAGGCCTCGGAGCAATAGGGTTCACCAAAGAGATGATAATGAAATAGATGGGGAAGGGATAATTTCTGATGAAGAGTTTGATGGGATGCCAGTGGGTAACCATAGGAGGTATGGTTGGGATAGAGAAGCTAGGAACTAGGTAGATAACTATTTGGGAAATATAAAGATGAAAATTCCTGCTTTTCAAGGAAAGAGTGATCCTGAAGCATACCTGGAGTGGGAGAAGAAGATGGAATTGGTGTTTGATTGTCACAACTATTCTGAAACGAAAAAGGTAAAACTTGCTGCCATTGAATTTACTGACTATGCTATTGTTTGGTGGGATCAGTTGTGCATCAACAGGAGGCAGAATGGAGAACCAAGGATTGACTCTTAGGAAGCTATGAAGAGGGTGATGAGGCGGCGTTTTGTACCATCTCACTATTATCGAGACTTGTACCTCAACTTGCAAGGTCTTCGTCAAGGATATAAGAGTGTTGATGAGTATTAGAAGGAGATGGAGATGGCTATGATTAGAGCCAATGTGGAAGAGGATCGGGAGGCAACAATGGCAAGGTTTTTGAATGGGTTGAGTCAGGAGATTGTTAATACAGTTGAACTACACCATTATGTGGAATCAGAAGATTTGGTGCATATGGCAATCAAAGTTGAAAGGCAGCTCAAGAAGGGTAGTTCGAGCTCAAAACCAAGGCCGAGTCTGCACAATCCAAATAAAACACCTTGGAGGTCAAACTTCCTAAATAAAGAAGAGCAACCAAGTTCATCCTCTACACCCAAACTAGCCACCACAACTACAACTCCTCAAGGAAAAACAACCCGTATTTCATCTCGATCTAGTGAGATAAAGTGTTTCAAATGTCAGGGGTGAGGACACATAAGAGAGTTAAGGTGATTCGGGAAAATGGTGAAGTAGATTCTGAAGATGAAGAAGAGCTTGCTGATATGCCACCATTAGAAGATTCTTCTATAAAAGATGAAGAGTATGGGCCAAAATACGGTGACATGCTTGCACTAGTCATTAGACGGGCATTAAATTCGCAAGAAAAAGAAGAGGAAGAAGAGGTACAATGTGAGAATATTTTTCATACTCGTATGTTGTCATGTGAAAGACAAGGTATGTAGTGTGATAATTGATGTGGGTAGTTGTACTAACGTTGCAAGTTCATCCATGGTTGAAAGCTGGGACTTCCAACGCTTAAACATCCACATCCTTACAAGTTGCAGTGGTTAAATGATAGTGGTGAAGTGAGAGTTACCAAACAAGTTTTGGTATCTTTCCGAATTGGCAAGTATGAGGATAAGGTATTGTGTGATGTGGTCCCAATGCAAGCTGGACACCTTCTTCTAGGAAGACCTTGGAAATTTCATCGGTGAGTCCAGCATGACGGCATCACCAACAAGTACTCATTCATGTTCCGTCAGCAAATAGTCACTTTAGCTCTTTTGACACCAAAATAAGTCTATGAAGACTGAGTGAGATTGAAAAATTTGAGTAATCAAAAGAATTTGAGTGATAAAAAAAGATTGAGTGATCAAAAGAAAGAAAGTACAATGATGAGTGAGAGTGAGAAAAAAGAGAGCCGAAGGGAGAAAACAATCGAAGCAAGTGAGAGAGAAAAGAAAGAAAAGAGCTCTATCAATAAGATTAAAATAGAGAGAAAACAAAATAGAAACACGAACGATTCTGCAATTGAATACAAACAACAAATAACTGAGTCAAAATAACAAAAAATTAAAATATTTGGAAACAATGTCAAAAAATAATCGAGAACCCACAAAAGAACTTGAGTGAGCAAAAGAAAGAAAGTACAATGATGAGTGAGAGTGAGAAAAAAGAGAGCCGAAGAGAGAAAACAATCGAAGCAAGTGAGAGAGAAAAGAAAGAAAAGAGTTCTATCAATGAGATTAAAATAGAGAGAAAATAAAATAGAAACACGAACGATTCTACAATTGAATATAAACAACAAATAACTGAATCAAAATAACAAAAAATTAAAATATTTGGAAACAGTGTCGAAAAATAATCGAGAACCCGCAAAAAAACAATCAATAATTGTTGAAAATAATAATCAGTCATCAAGAAACAGTCAAGAACATGTAGGAAGTTTGAAAATATTACTATACACACGATCAAAAATCCATTGAAAAACAGTCAAGAACACAAAGATAACATGTCAAGAATAGTTAGAAATGCAAAATCATTCGCTATTTTTGCCAAATAATCGAGAACCTATCAAAAAGCCTTCGAGAAAGGTCTTCCCCGACCTTGGCATATTCGAGCCGAGAACCTTTCGAGAACGCATTGATAACCCATTAAGAAAGGTCTTCCATGACCTTGGGACATCCGTGTCGAGAACCTATCGGAACCAGTCGAGAAAGATCATCCCTAACCTTGAGACAATGGTGTCGAGAACCCATCGAGAACCTATCGAGTATCCATCAAGAAAAATACAAACACACAGAATACTCCAAACAACAAGATCTCGCAATTTCAGCGAAATTTATATCAAGATAAAAAAAATAACAACCACATAGATCTAATGAAAATATACTATACATGGGGTAAGGAAGTTTACAAAACACTTTCAAACAAAATGTTTTACAAAACACTTACCCATTAATCCACAAAGAGAGGGAGGTTGGGCGAACATCTTTCATGGCAAGGGACGGTGGTTGGGATGATGAGAGAAGGCTGGGTGGACGTCCTCCATGATGTTTGGCCGAGTATCCTAGCGACAGTTTGGGATGTTGTAAGTTTTTTTTGTTTGCAAAGTGGAGAGAGAGAGAGAGTGAGAGAGAGAGAGAGAGAGAGAGAGAGAGAGAGAGAGAGAGAGAGAGAGAGAGAGAGAGAGAGAGAGAGAGAGAGAGAGAGAGAGAGAGAGAGAGAGAGAGAGAGAGAGAGAGAGAGAGAGGATTATTTTTAGGTTTTGAAAAAAAATAAATGGTAAGGGTATGTTAGGTAAAATGAGGAATTATTAGAATAATATTGTATAAAAAAATTAATAGGGTATTTTTTGTAGATGGGATTTTTTATCAAGTATAAGAAATGAAATTTCTCTATTAATATTATATTTGATATCCTACGGAGTTTGAGAGCCCTAGTTCTCTCCCACTAAAGTTACAACCTACCCAATCCTTCACACTCCCAAAATTGAACCCTCTCCCTTCTATTTATTCTTTTCCTTAAGTTCTAGCTTAGACTGAAGCCACATCTAATAAGCCCCCTCTAGCTAATTTCCTGCAATTAGCTTTGTCCTCGACAAAATAAAGAGGAAAAAATGTGTTTATGGCTATTAGCAAAATGTTGAGAAAAAGTTTACTGTCCCCAATACCCTATTCGCACCCTGTGCCACCAAAAACTCAACACCACCTCACTTAAATATAATTAACAGATTCAATTAATTAATGTTAACGTTAGCCTTATTTTACTCAATTCTCTCTCTAATTAATAGTTGCTATGTTATCTCTCTAATAAAAATAATAAATTAATAATCAGTTTAAATTTAAAGTAATAATATTGGTATAAATTTTGTTTTCACTACTAATATTCTCTCTAAGCAGAATACTATTCTCTCTCCAAGTATAATGGTATAGATTTTTTTTTAAACCATTAATACTAATTATTTTAACTTATATTTCTAATTAAAAATATGTTTTTTTTTTATTTTATTTTTTTTTTATTTTATAAAAAACTTATTTTTGGTTGTAATAATATTTCAAACTCATGTTTTTTTTTTTCATTACTCTACTCACCAAATGGTTTAGAATTTAGACTAATTAGGAAGAGCTATATTGTTATAGATTAATTAAATCAATTTGTTTATTTCCATAGTAAAGTTTTTATTTTTATTTTATCAATTTTCGTAGTACAGTTTTTTTTATCAATCAATTCTTTTTTAGTAAAACAATTATATTTCACAACTAATATCTCTTTAAAAAAACAGAAAAAAAAAATCACAACTAATATCCTTAAGGTGTAGCTTAGACTGAAGCCACACTATAAAGCCTATCCTAGCTAATTCCCTACTATTATCTCTGTCTCGACAAAATAAAGAGAAAAAAAATATGTTTATGGCTATTAGTAAAATGTTGATGATGATTGTCACGGGCCGCCTATTTGGACACCCCTAAATAGGTGGATCGTGCGGCACTTGCTGACACACCGAGCTAGCAAGTCAGCCTAAACGCGCTTGCAGGTAAACAAGTTCAACGGTTAGGCACGATACATGTCTCGCACATGTGGAGTGCAAACAAGAAGCATGAGCAAGCAAACACAAAGCGTCCCCAAGGACCAATCTCACACAACCCACAAGCAAATATATAGACAAATGGCATGCAATGGCCCAACAAAGGCAACAAACAGGCATCACAAAGACCATATAGAAGCATACACAAGAAGCACAGATAAACATCGTTTTATTATTATATGGCCTTGATAGGACAAGGGAGTACACAGCTGGGCCTCTATCATGCTGGTGACAAGGTGCTTCATAAGTCACTAAGTCACCCCCCCTAAAGAGCTTATTGGGGATTTAGGAGATTTCCAGGAACATAGATGATTTTAGCTCTCCATACATATGTGAGTGGAAATACAAAGAATGAAAGATAAACAACAAAAGACTCCCCACCCCAATGAGGTGCTTGGTGCAAGACTTGACTAATGATCAAGCACCAAGGCATACTCATGTTACAAAATGGCCCCATTGTGGGTGTGCCATGGGGCAACACGCCACATTCTCCCCCACTTAATTGTTCGGCATCCTCGACGAACCTGCTGCATGATCTTCAGTCTTCTGCATAAACTGCTACAGGTCCTTCACCTTCTCCCAGCTGGTCTCGTCATCAGCAAGGCGCTTCCATTTGACCAGGTACTCTTTTCTTCTCTTTCTCTTCACACGAACAGTTCTTTCGGCAAGGATTTCTTTTGGTTCTCTGCTGCTGCGTGGTTAAATGCTGATGTCGTCCCTGGGAGACTGGTTGCGTGTTGGATCTTCTGGATCTTCATGATACGGCTTGAGGTTGCTGACGTGTAGGACTGGGTGTATCTTCATCCATGAAGGTAGTTCGACTTTGTAGGATGCTAGGCCAATTTTAGAGATGACTGGAATAGGGTCCTCATATTTGCGTACGAGTCTAATGTCCCTGTACCCTCGGAATCTCAATTGTCCTGGCCTCAATTTGATCAACACTTCTTCATTCTTTGTGAAGCTTTCTCTAAGTATGCTTGGGCAATCTCTATGTTATTCTTCCAGTCTTTCGTAAAATTGAAGGCCCGCGGATTCCGTCCGTGATATTCATCCACTGTGTGGGGTAACAGTGGTTGTCGTTGATTCATAACTTCAAAAGAGCTCTTGTTTGATGAATAACTCTTCTGAGAGTTGAAACAAAATTGAGCTACATCTAGTAGTTGTGGCCAATTCTTCTGGTTGGCATTGACAAAGTGCCGCAAATACTCCTCTAACATCCCATTGAATCTTTCTGTCTGCCCATCTGTCTGTGGATGGTAGCTCGAGGAGATGTTCATTTGTCACCCAAGAAGCTTAAATAGTTCAGACCAAAAGGTCCCTGTGAATCTTCGATCTCGGTCACTTACTATATTCTGGGGTACTCCCCAATACTTTACTATATGCTTGAAGAAAAGTTGAACTGTCTCTTCTGCCAGACACTGCTTCGACACCGAGATGAAGGTTGCATACTTTGAAAATCTGTCCACGATCACCAAGATCGCATTCAGGTCTCCAGTCTTTGGCAGACTTGATATGAAATCAAGCGAGACACTCTCCCATGGTCTGCTTGGGACCAACAAAAGTTCTAACAACCCTGGCGTCTTATGCCTCTCCACTTTGTCTTGTTGGCAGACGAGACAGGTCCTTGTGTAGTCCACCACATCCTCCCGCATCTGTGGCCAGTAGTACCCATGCTTCCAACGGGTATGTGTCCTATGCCACCCTTGATGAACCGCCCAAAACATGTCATGAAACTCACTTAGCAGCGTCCTCCTCAGATCGCACGCCTTCGGAACAAACAAACGCCCACCTTTGGTCCACAAGAGGTCATCCTCTACCCAAAACTGAGTTGTCTTTCCTTTCTTGCGAGAGCCATGAAGTTCTTTGCAACTGGGTCCTTCTCCAAGTTCTAATGAGCTCCTTGATTGGTGTACTCACTTGGCTAGCTGACATGCCTGCTAACACCTTTAGTGCCGCCAACTCTACTTTACGACTAAGGGCATCAGCTGCCTGATTGAGACGTCCGGCCTTGTGCTCAAAGTAGAAGTCGACTTCTACCAAGAATTCCCGCCATCGGGCCTGCTTGGGAATCAGTTTTGGCTGCGTGAGGAAATGACTAACAACAGTACTGTCCGTCTTCACCCAAATTTCGACCCCAACAAGTAATGCCTATATCCGTAAACAATGAATAACTGCCAAGAGCTCTTTCTCCTGCGCAGTATACCGCCTTTCTGCTTCGGAAAGCTTGCGGCTCTCAAATGCCATGGGGTGGCCCTCCTACATGAGTACCCCTCCCAAAGCATAGTTTGACGCATCGGTTTGTACTTCGAAGGGTTTGCATACATCTGGCAAGGCTAATACAGGATCTTCAATCATGGCCTCTTTTAAACTTCGAAAAGCTTCTTCGCACTTCACAGACCATGTCCATATAACACCCTTCTTCAACAACTCTGTCAAGGGTGTCGCTCTTCTCGAATAGCCCTCCACAAATGTTCTATAGTAATTGGCTAGACCGAGAAACGAGCGTAGTTGTTTCACATTGGCTGGGGTCGTCAACTCTTGGATCGCCCGCACCTTTTCCAAATCCATACGGATCTTCCCGTGTTCCACAACATGACCCAAGAAGTTAATACTTTTTTGAGCAAAAGAGCACTTCTCCCGCTTTACATACAACTGTTCTTTCCTCAACTTCCGAAACACCGTTGCCAAGTGCTCCTGATGCTCTTCTAAAGTGGCGCTGTAGACCACGATATCATCAAGGTACACCACAACGAACTTGTCTAAGACATCATGGAAGATTTCATTCATGAGTGTACAGAATGTGGCTAGCGCATTTGTCAACCCAAACGACATGACGCGAAACTCGAATGTCCCATACCAAGTAACACAAGTTGTCTTTGGTTCATCCTCTTCTGTGATCCGAACCTGATAGTACGCTGATCTCAAGTCCAACTTTGTGAAGTATTTTGCTCCACTTAGCTGGTCAAACAGATCAGCGATCAAGGGAATGGGGTATCTATTGCACACAGTCATATTGTTGAGGGTGCGGTAGTCTATGCACAGTCTCAAGGTCCCGTCCTTCTTCTTCTGGAACAACACGGGGGCACCAAAAGGTGCCTTTAATGAATTGATGAATTCTGCCTCCTACATCTTCGTTAGCTGCCTCTTTAACTCCTTAAGTTCCAGGGGAGACAATCGGTATGCTGCTTTAGCTGGGGCCTTTGCACCCCGCACCAGCTCTATTTGGTGATCAACTCCCCTCCCAGGAGGCAGTCTCTTTGGGAGTTCTTCCGGTATCACAACTTTGAATTCATCTAACACCTTCTCAACTACATGTGGAGTGGACTCTTCCACTTTTTCATCGTACACGGTGGGAGCAATGACAAATGTTGGCCTCTTCTTCTTCAAGCCCCTCTTCAGTTGCAAGGCTTATAGTAGCTTGACTTCTGGGGGTTGTCTCACTTTAGCGGGAACCATTGAAGGATTCTCACCCATGATCAGTAGATTCCCTGCTGCTGGAATTGGAATGGCCCCCTTCTATGCTTGAAACTCCATTGCCAATACCACATCAAAGTCATCCATGCAAACTGCTACAAGGTCAAGTTGCCCCTCCCATCCGTGGATCTTGACTTCACTTTTCTGGCCACTCCAATCGTGTCCATGGCCTTCGAATTGACTGCTTTCATGTGGCTCGCATCTTTCTCCAGTTTTAGGCCCACCCTCTTGGCTTCGATTTCAGAAATGAAGTTGTGTATTGCGCCGTTGTCAATCAACACGCTCTTGGCCTGCTTACCAATTAAAGTGGCCTCCACAAACATCAATCCCTTCCCAAGGGTTTTCTTTCCTCCGGCGCCATGCTTCTTAAGAGCAGCTATCAATCGAACGGTGCTCTTGTGCGCACAGTCTTCATCTTCATCATCTTCCCCACATCCTTGCTCCTCTTGAGCAATGGATGCCTTTATGGCACTCAACTTGGACTGGTAGGGGCAAGCATCCGCCCTATGTGGGCCTTGACAAAGCCAACACTTAAGGGGCTTCTTCCCCGTTGCAGCTAGATTCAGGAGTCCTCTTATCCCCTCCCCCACTTTTAGTAGGCCATTGCTTCCCTAACTTCTTACTCGCAGCATTGTTGGTGCTGGTCTGGGGATTTTTCTTCATCGGCTGCAAATTCCGAGAGGTGTAATCAGTCAGCCGCTCTGCTGCAGCTTGAGCAGTGGCGAGATCTGACACCCGCTGCCTTTGCAGCTCTTGTTTGGCCCACGACTTGAGTCCTTCAAGGAAGTAGAAAAGTTGGTCTACTTCGTTCATGTCTTTGATGTCGAGCATCATTCCGGAGAACTTCTTTACATAGTCTCGGACCGTCCCAACTTGCTTTAACTCTCTCAGCTGGCGTCAAGCCAGGTAGGCAACATTTTCTGCCAGAAATTGGGCATTCAGTTCTTTCTTGAGGTCTTCCCAAGTGTCAATGGTGCATTTACCACTCTGAATGTCTTCATACTTCGTCCTCCACTACAACTTGGCATCCCCGAACAAATACATGGTAGCTGTTGCTACCTTTGCTTCTTCAGAGTCGGTCCGCACGACCCTAAAGTATTGCTCCATGTCAAATAGAAAGTTTTGGAGCTCCTTCGCATCCCTCGCCCCTCCATAAAATTTGGGCTCGAGTGCTCTCAGTCGGCCATACTCCATACCTCCGTGCCCCCCGGTATTTGCATACTCTGCCGCTATCATGGTAAGATTTAGCTTAGTTGACATTCTTGCTAACTCTTCCCGAATGGCTGTGGCAGACACATTACAATCCTCTATCGTATCACTGAGGGAGTCTTGTAATGCAGCCTGCCCATTTTGTAGCACAATGATAGTAGCCTGCATGTCTGTTGTTGCTTGTTCTAATGCCCTGATGCGATCCTCCATCTGAGGCGCGTTTGATGTTTCGGTGGCAGCATCTCTCCTCTCAATTGCAGCTACCCTGGCCAACAAGTTAGAATAGTCTTCAGCCAACAAGGCAACTTGTCGTTGTGTTGCTGTTGGCCCTGAGTTTTGATTGCTGGAGGCTAGATCCCTGACCCTCTCGTCTAGGCCATCTAATTCCCCTATGCGCCTCTCAAGCTCTTAAATCCTTTGGGTGTTGCTCACCATTATGTCGTGTTACCAAGCTTCTCTTTCTCTTGGCTGTGATACCAACTGTCACGGGCCGCCTATTTGGACACCCCCAAATAAGTGGAATGTGCGGCACTTGCTGGCACACCGAGCTAGCAAGTCAGCCTAAACGCGCCTGCAGGTAAACAAGTTCAACGGTTAGGCACGATACATGTCTCGTACATGTGGAGTGCAAACAAGAAGCATGAGCAAGCAAACACAAAGCGTCCCCAAGGACCAATCTCACACAACCCACAAGCAAACATATAGACAAATGGCACGCAATGGTCCAACAAAGGCAACAAACAAGCATCACAAAGACCATGTAGAAGCATACACAAGAAGCATGGATAAATATTGTTTTATTATTATATGGCCTTGATAAGGCAAGGGAGTACACAGTTGGGCCCCTATTATGCTGGTGACAAGGTGCTTCATAAGCCACCAGGCAGTGGCGGACCCAGGATTTAAGTTGAGGTGGGGCGATACTTTTTTTTTATAAGTGAGGGGTGCATTTTTTTTTTTCTACATTGCATAACATGTTAAAAATTAATGTAAATTTATATTTTAGTATTAAATATAATATAAAGTAAAAAAAGTAACAATAAAATATATTTGGTTCAATAATTAAGATGTATAAAATGACTTTACCATTATACCAAAGCTTATTTTATGTGTATAAATATCACTTTTATTTATAAATATATGTTGTAACTAACTAAAATGCATATATATTTTTTTCCTGATTTTTTTTTTCAGGGTGGGCAACTGCCCCACCTCGCCTCTATGTGGGTCCGCCCCTGGCACCAGGTCACCCCCCTAAAGAGCTTATTGGGGTTTTAAGAGATTTCTTGGAACATAAATGATTTTAGCTCTCCATATATATGTGAGTGGAAATACAAAGAAAGAAAGCTAAACAATAAAAGACTTCCCATTCTAATGAGGTGCTTGGTGCAAGACTTGACTAATGATCAAACACCAAGGCATGCTCATGTTACAAAATGACTCCATTATGGGTGTTGCATTGGACAGCACGCCACAATGAGAGTGTACAATGCGTACCTATATTATTTAACAAAATAATAATGTACAATGTCCAATATTGTTTTATGACTACAATTCGCCGCAAGCATGACTGCTCCAATGTTTGAAGAGGCGAGGGAATTAACTAAGCAGTGGAAAACCAACCAAAGTGATTAATTATATTTATTAACTAATTATAGTGCTATTAAAATTGCATGATGGCGTGGCAATCAACATGGCAAGCGCTGAGTGGAAAATGTCAAAAACATGCCACTAAGTTATTAGGTTAATGAAAAGAGCATTATTATTAAGAATTAGTGGTCCCTAATATTATTATTAAATTATTAGATGATAGTTTATAAATGGTTTATCTTTTTTTATAATAATTAATTATTAAATTAGAAAATGTAATATCACTTTTAAATTCACTAACGATATAAGGCACATTCTAACTGCCCTTAGCATTAATATATATAATGAATGAATGATATGAGCTTGTGTTGAAAGCTTTAAGCAAGTATCCATTAAAAAGTTTCCATAGCATATATGCTTAATCATAGAGTCATATATTTATAATCTATTTGATTTTCTTAATTAAGGTATTATAAGATTTGTTAAGAAACAAACAAATAGTAGTGTTTATATAAATAAATATAATAATATTTGTTTGTATTTTTACAGCTCATCAATTCATCACTTAGGATATTTGGATTTTACTTTAAAAAAGTTAGAGCCAGAATGCTTGGAGAGAAAGGTTACTCATTTATATACATATATATATATATATATATATTTATACATATAAAAAGGATAGAATAATTAGTTATCTAGATATAAACACTACTATTTGTTTGTAAGGATGCTAATATGCATAATTATGTTGATATGTGAAAGACTGGTCCTCTGTTGATGTAGATAGTCATATAAAATGCTTACTAAAGTTTTCCTTATAATAATTTGGGCCAAAGGAGAGAGCTTTATATTTATTTATTACCAAGTTTATTTCATATGATAAGTCCCTATATAATGTGTAGAGCTTCTTCTGAGATCTGAGGTGTAGCTAGGAAGAAGTAGAATGTGTTTCTATCGATGGAAAAAAATACCATCAATTAAGGCTCCTAACCACCCTCAAAGGCTTCCAATATTCCATGCATAATATATATATGTCGATTATATAATTACTACGTGTATATTAAATAATAGCGTGGGCTATTGGAAGTTCTTTGAGGAAGGTTATAAGTCTTAACCATTATTATTATTATGTTCATATACTACTCGTATTTCATGAATCATGATTTAAAGAAACAACAATATCTGCACACACAACACATTTGTATATACTCACACCATGTGGATATATATATATCTTATAATTTTTGATGGGTTTATTTGGTCATCACGACTACTTCTAAGCTATATGTCAGTAACACATGCATTATATAATAATTTGGTTCAGATCATATTTTTTTACTATGATAAAATTAAACCTCGAGCTTGTTTTAGATATGTCATGCATGGCGTCAAATTTGGTTTATTTATTTACATGGTAGTGACGATCCGCGACCGTTAACCATCATATATGTTTGAAATATCTCATATAATTAGTTAAGGTTGCGTATCATATATGGGTATTTATCGAATCGATATTTCCAGGGGAGCGCCTTCTCAAGCAGCGAACAGGTGGTCTTCCTCAGGCGACGCGGCTTCTTCTTCCTCGTGGCTGTTTTGGAGTTCTGTCGGAAAAGTAGGTCAATGAAGGTTTGTAAGCCATCGATGGAAGTGCTCAGATCCGGCAGATATATCCAGGTTAGTGGAGCTGTGAGCAGGGCGGAGCCAGAATAAAATATTAGGGGGGCCATTAATTTATCCTTGTGTGAAAAATTTGTATCAAATATATTTTTCATATAATTATAAAATAGTTTTAATACAAAAATACATTAAAAAAAAATAGATTTAACACCTAAAAATTCCATATCATGCACTCAATAATAATAATAATAATAATAATAATAATAATAATATAAATCATTTATATAATCAAGTAAGATAATTCTTGTAAAAAAAAATCTTAAAATTTGTATTTTGAATTTTATAAGCACACACTTGATATACATACAAAAATAAAATATTGTATTACAAAATAAATGAAGAAATATAATATTCTCTCAATTTTTTTTATTAAACAACAAAAATTAATCACAAATTATTACATATAAAAGTTTAAATGCTTAATAATGCCTTATTGCTTTAATAATATATAATATCTATTATATGTGTTTTTCTTCTTTAATTATTTTTATTATTTTGACTTGTGTACATTTGTAGTAAAAATATTAAAATTAATTTTAGATCAATTATTCTTAAATATTAATTTACTTGACATTAAAAGAATGTAGATCTCACTACAAAATACATTATAAATTTTAGGTATATAATTAGAAATTAGATTAAAATGTGTGTACACAATTATCAATAAAATTAGTTTTGAAAAATCAAAATATAGTAAAATAATAACATAGATGGAAGATTACTAAATGAAAATAAGTAATATATACTATGTAGTGAAAAATTATTGTAATTGTATCCATAAAATTCAGGGGGGCCACGACCACCCAATGGTATAATGTGGCTCCGCCCCTGGAGCCTGTGAGCATGAAGTTGTAGTTCAGTTCGTCTTCTGCAGTTGGTAGGGCTCTGTGCACGGCTTAGTGGGTCAACGATCCCACTGTTGGTTACAGCCGATTCTCGATGGATGTCGGCTTCCAGTTTTGGGGCTTTGCTTGAGTTAATTAGGTGGCTGTTGCGGTGCAACGAGATCTCCCTTTTTGTATTTTTTTTTTTATTGTTGTGTTTATAGTTTAACTTTGTGTAATAATCTGAAATCAGTTGTAATCTTTAGCTCATAACGGAGATGAATTTTTTAGTTGATTCTTAGTTTGTGTTGTCTTGAAATTTGTCTTTGTTGCCTTAAGGACAATTTGTGTTTTGTTGTATCCATCAGGGCTGTAAACTGGTGCTTCATTTCGAGCTTTTAGAGTGTTAAGCAAAAATTTCACATTTAGAATATTAAAAATAAATGCAAAATATAATTTCACCTATGCTCAATTTATAGCATAAAAGTTTATTAATTTAAATTGGACCCATCCAAGATTATAAGAATAATCTCTTAATTACAATCCTTTTATTTAAAGGAAATAGCCTTTGATTCCAATTATAATGACATTAAATAGTTAAAATAAATTTGGGAAATTTGGGGTAAATTTGGAATTGCAGCTGAATTCAGTCAATTTAATTAATCGAGCTGCCTACATACCTTCTTTGTGAAGGATCAAGCCACTTGTAGTTCAGAATACGATATTTAGAATTTGGATATAAGGATTTCGGTAGATGACCACTTTCAGGAATCCTTTGCCATTTAAAAATTTAAGAAAATTCCTAGGTGTATGAGCTTTTATGGAATTTTGAGAGTTTGTGTTTTTATACCATTTTTGCGGTATCAGCGACTGCACTTAGTCTTAGCAACTAAGTTGCCTGAGTATCCTTTTATAGGAATCAAGTCAAAAGTAGTTCCGAATTTTAATTTTTTATGAGGTGAATGACCTCTTCTACTTTGGAATCCCATTTAATTTGTTATGGCTTTGAATTTTAGTGTACTTTTTAATTTTCTAAGTAAAATTACCATTTTAGGATTTTTGTGAGGTTAATGACCTCTTTAAAATTTGGTAAGGTGAATGACCTCTTTAATATTCCAAGATTAATTTTAGTGAGCTCATTTGGAATTTTGTGCCATTTTGTATGGCTTTAGGATTTTACCACTTTTTGGTGATAAAATTTGGGCTTTGAAATCTTTTTATTATCTTTTATAAATAAAAGATTATTTGGATGATATTTTAATTTTTTATTCCAAAATTTAAGGAATAATAATTTATCTTTTATTATTGAATATTATCTCAAATTTAAATTATTTAATTAAAATTAAAGATAGTATCTAAGATATTTATTGTTATGATTCAATTTCTATTTAAAATTAAATTATACAACTCAAACAGTGTATTATATATATGTATCCATTTAATTTTATACACATAAAGTATATACATATATATTTTCATTTTTTTTCGCTTTGTAAACGTCATTGGAATTGTGACGTAAGTATATATATATATATATATTCTTTTTTATCGCATAAGCATAGGTATATATATACTTTTTTTTCCTCTTTTTTTTTTTACTGACTATAGTGCATGCTTGCTTTTCTCCTTTTTTTCGTTTGTTCGAGAAATTTGTTTAGAAGACACTCGCAGTCTTCTATGCGATTTTTTTATTGTTAAACTTTGGCATTTAATTTAGAAGCCTTGTTCACTTTGAAATAAGCAGAGGAACTTTCCAAGTGACACATGTTTCTTATTTTCAAATAGGCATTCATATATATGAATATACTAGTTAAAAGTTACGTGCCGAGGCACGTAAATATTAATTTTATTTAGAGTTTAGTTCTTTATTGTTTGATTTATATTGTAATTTATGATCATGCGAATGATTTGTTTTATTAAAGTAATATGTGAGCTATCATATTTGGTTAGTAAAATATAAATGGGTATATTTAAGTCATAACAAAATAATTTAAAGAAACAATAAAAATTAGCATTATAATTTAAAGAAACAATAAAAATTAGCACTATAATTTAAAGATAGATGCATGGTTTTTAGGCCAAGTTTTTCGACACAACACAAGAAGGCTCTCCTTCGGTCCTTTCTTTCCCCTGGAAATAAAGAAAAAGTATGCTCTCATGAATTGTACTGTCACTCACACATAATCGAACTTCAGAATTTCTTTCATGAATTGTTAATTCCTTAGGTTTCCCTAAGCAACAAAGTCCAATTAATAGAGAGCAAAAGCTAATGTTTCTGTGTCTAATTTTAATTCAGCTGTTATCACAATACATGAAACAAGATTGTCAACAAAGAAAAACTGATTTGCTTATCAAAATACTCTCTCCCAATTCAGTTAGGTACTGTTTGTCTAGTTGGTCTTTCAATTCTTTTCTCCACCCTTGAATCAACTTCTCATGTTTGTTGATAACCACATTCTAGTAATGAATTCAGCAAGATCCAAACACCCTTGCCTTCAAGAAATCAAATAAACGATAGCAATGAGAATCAAACTCAAAAGTATCATAATTGCAAATATTAGGAAAGCAGGAAAGGAAAAAAAAAATAATTCAATAATACATACATGAAACTATTACAGGTTACAAGAAAATATCAGTAGAAAAGAATAATAATGTAAATAATAATAACAACATAAATATTGAAAATTTCATACTGACTTGGCGCGGTAGCTCCGTGAACAAAATAATACTTTGCAAACTCAGATGGAAAATACATTCTAACAACAATTCACAAATTTTGTTGGCATACATGACACTAAACTTGACTCTAACTATCAAGCATACTCTTCTTTAATAGGATGATCTCTCACCCTAATAATTTTTATCGCCGGCAAATAGAATTCAACTATTTGGCCTGCATGAGTGGCTATAAAAATAAACTGAAAATAACTTCAACAATAAATTAATAAATCAATATAGTGTACTCATATTTAAGTTTTTTAAGGTTAGCCACATAAGAGGTGAGTTTTTCAATTTCATTTGCTCATTACACTGTCCGAACATGCTTGTCAAATTACAAAGCCAAAAAAAAAAGAAAGAAAGAAAATGAAAGGCATACCTTTCATGTTAAAAGGAGCCAGAGAAGATCCTCAGACAGTGGTTCTCCATCACACTTAACAACATGTAAAATTCTTCGACATTCAGGAATAGATAGGCCTCTAAAATGGACACCCAACAGAAACATACATAATGAAGATAGGCAAACATAACTATAAACTCTGATTGCACCAAAACCAAAGTAAATATGTAATATTCTAACCCAGAATTTCAAGTGTATACCCTTCTGGGTCAAATAATGAGGTGTCCCATAGCAGTCCAGTCATTCCTCTCATTCCACCAATTACCTTCCTAAATACATATATAAGATGTAAAATATATTAGTTTACAATTTACACAAGATAACTTGTGGGGCGATATATTTTTTCACTTGTAAAGTATTTTGATTACAATGAACATTCAATTTTACACTAAGGAAAGTGAAAAGAAAAAACAATATTTAAATATCAACAGTATTATTGCCCAATTGAACCTTTCTACGTTCTGACTTTAATGTCTTCAACTGTTCCTGTTACTATACAAAACAAGCACAAAATTTTAAGCTTCAAATAATATAAAATTCAGTAAACTTCTTAATTTTGTTCTTAATAGTATCTTTATATGTTTAACAAAAAAGGAAAAAAAAAATATGAACTTTAAATACATGTTGTATGGCACTGCATCAAATTACATTGATGTAAAACACCAAATATAAGTCAAATTCTATATAGGATCTGGTTATCAAAAAAAGCGCAAAAGGGAGTCATCAAATGAAAAACAATGTAATTTTATGAAGACAAATTCACAAACCTGTTGTTGATTCCCTAAGCCAAGAGTAAGGTCCTATATGAAAGAGGAATAATGAACATAAGAAAAGTATTTAAATGTTATCCACTCCTCACTTCTAACAAGTAATTGGTACACAATAACCACAATTCACTAAAGTAAGAAAAGGACTGCAAGCCTCGTATAAATTGTTATATGAATTCAATTTCACCAAAATTTTGATAAACGATATTATTTACTAATTAATAACAACATAATTAATTATAATTTGTATTAGGGGTTTATAGGGATGTTAATAAATTAAATTTTCTAAAAAAATAAATACAAAAAAAATTGAGCAGAATATTAATACATATATTTCCTAGTGTTGAATTTGAAATTCTTTCACGAGAACGTATAATTAGATAAACTTACAAGAATGAACAAATGAATAACTCACATGATATGAAGAGCTCTAAACTTGAAGCCATTTGATAGAATTCTTGAGGTTTGACTGCTCAATCTGCAAAACACACTCATCAAAACTAACATTTGGATCAAATTAGAACCTCCCAAATCCAAAACATAAATTAATAAATCAATGTCTCGATTTGAATCATATGAATGAATATGAGATAAACTTACAAGAAGAGAGCAAATATTTAATTTGGTATGGGTATATGTTGATCAAGAATGACGAAATCGTGTCGCGCAAGAACTGGAGGCGCTTATCTGATTATTGATAATTATTGATATATTTATATAATAGATTGAGAAAAGAAAACAAATAATTAAAAGCAAAACACATAGAAAGGTAATTACATATGGGACAAAAAGGATAATAATTAGTAAAATTAAAGCTATGCCAAATTATGAAATATGGGTAAAAGTTTTAGAATATTGTTTCTGAGAGCGAGGTGGACGTTTTCCATGGCTAGAAGGAGGAAGCTTTAGTTCTCTGATAGATAGGCACGTATGAATTGATATTAGGGAGAGGGAATTCAATTTTCCTATCTATTCGTTTCATGAAGATATTTTTAGATGGACTGGTTGTTAGAGTTTTTCTAGGAGAGATTTTAGGGGTTTCAAAGGAAGATGGGATCTGATGGGTAATTTTGTTTATTAAATATATTTATTTAAAAAAAGATTGTTTAATTTTTTGGGTTTAATTATTGGGTTTATTTATTTGTTAACGTTTAACGTTAAGAGTCTATTAAGTTAATCGTGTAAGGCTAAATAAAAAACAAAATCGTTAAACCAAGAATCGTTAAACTAAGAATTGCCGTTAGATAGGCACTTTTAATATATAAAGATATCATAATCAGTACATATTTATAGGAGCCACTCTCACACTTGTGCGATTTTTTTTGTTTAGCCTATAAAGTTACTGAGGAGAAATCACATATATACATATATTGAGGTTCTATTTAATGGTGTTACTATATATATACATATACTTATATGTGATCATACATTTATCTGTGTTGGCACTTTATTATTGCGCATGTATATATATATATATATGCTTATCACACTTTTTTTTTTTTGACTTTTCTTGTTTTATATATATATGTGTATATATCCATCAGAGTTTTATGGCATATATTGAAACTTTGAGATTTATGTTTGGAAAGAATACAGACACAATAAAAACTTGAGCAGACATACATATATGTATATATAATATAACGAATCATCAGATTTGAGGAAAATCATGTTTTCTTCTTTTTTTTTTCTTCATTTAATTAGTGGACCTGACTCATATATAACCCATATGTATATATACATATATATTTTTATGCTAATTTATATGTGTATATATGTGATTTCAGGTGCGTGTCTCCTCTCGATTCAAACCCAACGATAGCATTTTGACTGCAATTTTTTTTTTTATACCAATTGATTGGCACGCTATCAGGTGTAGGTCATATCCAATTTTATATTTTACCATATACAGTTTTGATGGTATTCTTATTTTATTTTTTTTATAAGAATATTTTATGGATGAGAACATCCAATTTTTTGTGGAATGAGGGCATTCCATGGATGAGAGCATCCAATTTTTTGTGGAATGAGGGCATTCCATGGATGAGATCATCCCATTTTTTGTGGAATGAGGGCATTCCATGGATGAGAGCATCCATTTTTTTGTGGAATGAGGGCATTCCATGGATGAGAGCATCCAATTTTTTGTGGAATGAGGACATTCCCTGGATGAGAGCATCCAATTTTTTGTGGAATGAGGACATTCTATGGATGAGAGCATCCAATTTTTTTTTTTGGAATGAGGGCATTCCATGAATGAGAGCATCCAATTTCATTCATGGAATGAGGGCATTCTATAAATGAATAGAGAGAAAAAAGAAAATAAGAATGAGAGAGGAGCAAAATACACATCAAAAGAAAAAGAGAAATAGGAATGAGTTCATTCCATGAATACTTACCCTTGAAGCTTTCTTGATTGTTGCCAAAAAAAAAGTATCGTTTATATTTTTTTCTTTGTGTTTCTTTTCTCTCTTTCTTAGACTTTTTTTTTCAAAGTGTCGATACTTTTTTCTGTTCTCAACTTCTCTTATTTGTAGACCCTATTTTTTCCAATAAAATTATTTTTTTTTTATCCTGTAACGTAAAGGATGAGTAAAAATAGGGGAGTGGGGAGTTGAGATCCTATTTTCTCTCTATTTGACTGATATTTATTTATTTATTTTTTTATTATTATTATTTTAAAACAAATAATGAAATAATAATAAATTTATTTATTCCTCTTCTTTTTTTTTCTTTTTATCGTTCAACAGATGCCCCCTCAAGCAAGTGCGTGTCATTTATGTACACACATCTTGCTTGAGAATTTTGTATTTTATTTTGTCTGACCTACTTTTTTTGTGCAGTATGTCTAATTTTAGGGGGCTTGGCTCTCAACGAGCTCCGAACAATTTAGGAAGAGAAGTAGAGATTGGACCATCTTATCGGCGCTCCATTTCATTGAATGAAGTAAAAGCATCCAATGATCATCAAGATCCTGTTTCTTTGTGTAAGATTGAAGATGTAATCTCGGGTGACTTACAATATAATTCTTCGCTTGATGATAATGTTGTCCAGCACACTCGAGGCTTTGGTCCCAATTTCTAAGCTAAAGTTCTTGGGGATATTGACAATAAACAGGATGCTGATATGGATTACCAAGTCACTGTGGACTTTTATCCAAGCCTTCATCGTGTTTTAGTAGAGAAAAAGGCCAATAACAATTTTTTCTTTCATGGACATGCTGTATTTGCGACATATCTTATTGAATGGACAGACCTTATTTTTCGCACAAGTCGAGATACTTTGAATCACGCTGGAATTTATGGAGCTGTTTATATATCAAGATATCCATTCAGCTATGAGAGATCTGTATGGCGAGCTTTTCTGAACTCTGGGGTCCTCTGTCTAACACATTTCATCATAGCAGCGGTGAGATGGGAATATCTCTGTATGACTTGAAGGTTATTGGAGGGTTACCTATTTTAGGAATTCCTTATGAAGAGTTCATACCTCTTAACAAAAAATTGGTTGGTGGCACTCCATATCATTCTACTATTGCAGAGCTTTTAAGGTTCCACACTCAAATTTATAACTATTTGAAGAGTGTCAAAGTTTGTGCCAAATCAAATGATATAAACGTATCTTGGGAGCAGTGGATAGAATTTTTCTATAGAGGGAAAAAGATGTTTCAAGGTATGAGACAAAACTCGACTTGTGAGGCCATAGGAGAAGACGACCAAAGGAAAGGTAAATCAAAAGTTAATCTTCACTCTATTCCATTGAACATTTCAAAAGAGGGTAGTCTTGCAGCCTTTCTGTCTTTATGGCTAAGTCGTTTTGTTTTTCCTACTGAGGGCTCCAACATTAGACCTGAAACTTTTTATATGGCTTCAATGATGGCCCACGGACACAAAGTTTCACTTGCACCCTCTGTTTTGGGATACATTTATCGAGCTTTGTATGATTCAGCCATACATGGCCAGGGGCGAGGTCAAGCCTTCTTACTTATACATTATGTGATAGGTTGGTTAGCCGAGCATTTTCGCCATCTCTATAGTGGTTGGGATCTTATGGATCTTCCTCATTTAAGTAAGTATGGCGGGATCCCTGCTGAACGTCGAAGCATGAATGGGGCTAGACATATTTTAAGGGGAGAGGATTATGTTATGCATCGGCCATATTCATTTCCCATGGAGAAAGATCTAGAGTATCTGGATAATGAAGATTTATCTGATGAGAAATTTGAGTTACTGATTTCTATGCGTTCTTCTTTGCTACCCGTAAGAGTGGGTAACAATGCATATTTAGAACCTTATTATCCTAACAGATTTGCTCGCCAGTTTGGTTTCGATCAAGGTGTGCCCTCAGATAAGTTTTGTCTGAGTATTCCTAGGAGGAGGCAGTGTGGAATAAGCGAAATCGCTAAAGCTTGGGTTTTAATATTAAGGAGAAATACTGGCATCCACTTTCACATTCCTAGGACTCTCCGTATGGGTCAATGCACGTGGTGGTACTGTCGTTGGTGGGTGAGGAGTTGCATTCCATACTTGGGGAGATCTGTGAAGGCCATTCATTCAACATTGTCCAAGCAACCATTCAAAGAAGAGGAGTCAAATTATGTGATCAAAGACATTCGCTTACTTTACTCCAACCCTGAAGAAGTTTTTGAGAGATGTCCTCCTCAACATAATGAATTTACTGGCGCCAACTATGCTTATACTGACTCGGACATTGGATCAGAAAATGTCCATTCCTTAGTCCCACATTTCAAACAAAAGAAACGTGCGAAGCATGACGAGTCTAGTCGTATTGAAGATGTCTTCTTCCCACTAACTCAGAGTTCAGAAATGCCACCATCTGATACTTGCTTCGGAGCTTCTAGCTCTAGGGATGAACAACTTATCGACTTTGATGGGTCTGATGATTATGTTAACAAAGGATTTGACAGTGAGGCATTGCCTGCAGAGCCAACCATTCCACCAGAACCGATTGTCTCAGCAAAGACGGGTACTCCATCATCACTTGTTCCTTCAGATTTGCTTATTCCTCGACCGAACCCGGTGTTGACAGTGTCAGCTTCAGCAATCACCAACTCAGACTTGAATGAGCATACCAAAAAGTTTGTGATTGAATGCATGAAAGACATTCTTCATTTGTCATCTTCTCCTTTGACCACATCAGACATTTCAAAACATCGTGCTGACGTGAGTATGCAACTCGACGTGTTGAGTACCCTTTGCGGGCATTATAAATGTGGTTTAGCAGAGGTTGCATGGTTCACTGACTCTGTCAATGATTTGCTCAAGGCCCAAGAAAAGTCTCTTGCTTCTGCTCAAGTTGTTGAGAATGCCCTTAGTCTTGATGAATCTCTTATCATGGATCTTCTTCGTCGTGATAAGGATAATTTGGCAGCTATAGATCATTTGTCCATATCTGTCACTAACAAGACAAAGGATTTTGAAGATTTTAAAGCAAAGGAAGCAGAGATTATTGCAGCGGAACTAGCCATACAACAACGACGAGCTGAGTTCGAAGCCGATAAAGCATCGTTTGAGGTAGACCTTTCTAGTCTCAAAGATTCCTTGAAGGAGCAACAACATCTCGCTGAGGAGATAAGTCGGTCAAAGGACCAAGCTAGTGTAGAAAAATTCCATGAAGCTGAGAGAGCGAAAGCAACACTCAAGATTCAAGAAGAAGAAATCCAGAGGAGACTCGGCGCTTTGACTTTATTTCTCCAGATGGACTGAAGATCTTACAACTTTGCTTCTAAAACTTTTTAGCTTTAGTTTTAGTTTTAGTCTTTGTTAGCCTTTTTTTTTTGTTTATTAGCCTTGAGGACTAATAGTATTTTGTCATTTAGACCTTTTAGAATTTTGACTCCTTTGTTAGGAGGAATAAAGAATATTTATTTTTTTATTTTGTGGCTGCATCCAATTTTTGTTCAGATTGCCTACGTACCCTTTTAAGGGATCAAGCCGTTCGTAGTTCTTTACAATTTTTTTTTTGAGGAGATAATTTTTTTATTTTGTGTGGCTGGGCCTAGTTATAAACTAGATTGCCTACGTACCCGGAGTGGGATCAAGCCTTACGTAGTTCATTGCACACTCGCCCTTTTTTTTAAGTGCGCTGTCTACACCATGGGTAAATACCCTTTTGTTTAAGTGTAGAACTTTTTGATGAACTTCCCATTAACACACGGATAAACGCCTCGACCTTCTGAATTTGAAAGTTCATATGCCCCTCTTAGGAAGACCTTAGTAACAACATAAGGTCCTTCCCATTTTCCCTCAAATTTGCCTTTCATCCTTCTAGTTATGACAATTGGTCGTTTCACAGTAAGCACTAGATCTCCAACCGAAAAAGATCGAAATTTAACTTTCTTGTTGAATGCCCCAGCTACCTGGGCTTGGTAAATTTCGAGCTTTTGTTGAATAGCAAGCCGCTTTTCATCTAATGCTTCAAGCTCGGCTAGACGGACTTGCACATTTTCATCTGGGTCTGTTAGTTGAGTGGCAATTCTTAGTGAAGGTATTTGAACCTCCAAAGGTAACACTGCCTCAGACCCAAACACCAAGTTATAAGGTGTACAACCAGTCGCAGTCCTCACAGTGGTTCTATAAGCCCACAAAGCTTCTAGGAGGCGTTCATGCCAATCCCTCTTATTCTTTGTCGCTGTCTTCTTCATGATTTTGCATAACACTTTGTTAAATGCTTCTGCTTGACCATTTGAAGACGGGTTGTAACTAGCCGAGAAACTGTGCTTGAATTTGTACTTGTTCATCAACTTGACCATTGCCTTACATTTGAAATAAAGGGCATTGTCGGAGATAATTTTTGAAGGAACCCCGTATCGGTAAATTACGTGGGTCCTTATAAAATCAGCGACATCTTCCGCCCGTACTTCTTTTAGTGGTACGGCTTCGGCCCATTTAGAGAAGTAATCTGTGATGGCCAAAATATACTTATGGGCTTTGGAAGAGGGTGGCGTAAAAGGACCAATGACGTCCATTCCCCAAGTTTCGAAAGGCCATGACAGTATAGAAGGATGGAGTGGTTGAGGGGGTTGATGGATGAAATCTCCATGTAATTGGCATAACTTACAAAATTTAGCAAAATTAATTGCATCTTGAACCATAGTAGGCGAATAGTAACCCAACCGCTTTAATTGAGCTGACAATTTTGGGCCAGCTTGATGGGCGCCACATGTACCGGCATGAGTCTCTTGAAGTGCATGTGCCGCTTCTTCTATCGAGAGGCATCTCAATAATATCCCATCGAATGAACGCTTGTACAGTGTGTCATTAAAGACCACAAATCGAGGCGCTCTTCTTCTTACATCCACTCTTTTCTTCAAGTCTTCTGGCAAGACTCCTTTTTGGATGTAGTCTTTAATTGGCTGACGCCAGTCATTTTCATTTGCACTATCCAGGAAAGTTATCAAGTTGACTGTATTTTCTTCTTCAACTCTTTTCGTAGATTGGGATAATACATGGCGTTCCCCTATGGTAATTTGAATATCCCTTTCTTCAGGAAGTGTTAGTGATGCAGCTAAATTAGCCAATGCATCAGCTTTACCATTTTTTGATCTGGGGATGTGATTTAGAGTTATTTCTTGAAATTGGCCAAGCAAATATTTAGCCTTTTCATGATAAGGGACTAAATTCTCATGCTTGACCGCAAATTCACCACTCATTTGTTTAATAACCAAAAGAGAATCGCCAAATACCTCCAATGATTGTATTTTCATTTCGAGTGCAACTTCGAGGCCGATAACTAATGCTTCATATTTTGCTACATTATTTGTGCATATAGCTAAAATATGGAAAGAATAAGGTATCAGGCCTCCTGACGGTGTCACAAAGACAATTCTCGCACCTGCCCCACTGCTTCTTGATGCCCCATCAAAATATAATTGCCACGATGAAGTGTCAACTGTGAAGACTTCTTCGTCTAGGAGATCTTCTCGCAACTCCATATCATCTGGAATTGGGTGTGCTGCCAGAAAATCAGCCAAAGCTTGTCCTTTTATTGCTTTTTGCGGGACAAAGTTAATTTCAAATTCTGACAACATCATGGACCATTTGGCAAGTCGTCCGGACAACACGGGCTTGGATAGGATATATCTTAGCGGGTCAGCTTTTGACACTAAAGTCACAGGATGTGAGCGCAAATAGTGTCGTAGTTTTGTGACGGCAAAAATTAAAGCCAAACACACTTTCTCGATTGAAGGGTAGTTTTGTTCTGCCCCTACTAAAGTTCTACTTAGGTAGTAAAGAGCTACTTCTTTTCCCTCCTCATTATTTTGCGCTAGCATTGCTCCCAAGGAGCGGTCGAGTGAAGTGATATATAATATCAATGGCTTTCCTAAGATTGGAGCTCTCAACACTGGTGGGTGCAGCAGGTATTTCTTAATGCTTTCAAAAGCATTTTGGCATGCCTCATCCCAAATAAATGGGAAATTTTTCTGCATCAACCGAGAAAAGGGTTGACATCTACCAGACAGGTTTGAGATGAATCTTCGAATATACGCAAGTTTTCCCTGTAGTCCACGTAGTTGACGTAAATTACGCGGGGGAGGCATTTCCAAAATTGCTTTGATCTTTGCAGGGTCGATTTCAATTCCTCGATGTCTGGCGATAAACCTGAGGAACTTTCCCGATGTTACCCCAAATGCACATTTTAAAGGATTCATCTTGAGATTGTGTTGCCTGAGTCTGTCAAAGACTCGTTTTAAATCGTCAAGATGATTCGTCCTTTCTTTTGTTTTAACCACTAGATCGTCGACATAACATTCGACAGCATTGTGCATCATGTCTTCAAAAATTGTGGTCATTGCTCTTTGGTAGGTTGCCCCTGAATTCTTGAGGCCAAATGGCATAACTATATAACAAAATATGCCTTTTAGTGTCCGAAAAGCAGTGAGCTCTTCGTCCTCGTGTGCCATTTTGATTTGGTTGTACCCAGAAAATCCATCCATGAATGATAAGGCATCAAAACCAGTGGTAGCATCTATCAATAACTCAGTGATGGGGAGTTGGAATTCATCTTTTGGGCAGGCCCGGTTAAGATCTCGATAATCCACGCATATGCGGAGTTGCCCATTTTTCTTCACCACAATGACGATGTTTGCAAGCCAAGTAGGATACTGAACTTCCCGAATGAACCGACAGTCTCTTAACTTGTCAATTTCTACCTCGACTTTGGGAAGTAATTCTGGTCGAATCCTTCTTTGAGATTGTTTAACAGGGGTAGCGTCTTTTGATACTGCCAACCTGTGCACAGCAACCTTTCGGTTCAACCCCGACATGTCACGGTATAACCAAGCAAATACATCTTTGTTCTCGCGAAGGACTTGTATGTACTGTGGTAACTCTTCTTCAGATAATAAAGCACTGACAAACACAGGCTTTGGATCATCCTCGGTCCCGAGGTTGATCTCTATTAAGTCATCCACAGTTGCTTGTCCTCCATCTTCGAATTCCTGAGGTGCTGGTTGAAAGATGTCTATAAAATCTTCCGAAGGGTTTGAGCTTGAGCCTTCATCTTCTACGGTCAAGCTTTCTTCAAAAGAGAGGTAATTGACTTGAGCCAAATTTTCTCCATCTTCTTGCATTTCATGCCCCTTAATAGTAATTCTCAAAGATCTCTTCTGTTTTGGCACCCACTGTTTTTGCTTTTTGGTTCCCTTTGACTGTGGAGCACTTGGGAAAACAAGCCTTTCGAATGCTGACACTCGTGGAGTGGATGTGCTTGGTTCAAGTCTATCAAATACTGAGGCCCGCGGGGAAGGTGTAGGTACATCGTCGCTGTGAAACATTTTTTGTTCCTCCTCTGTTAACTCGTCTAGTTCAAAAGAAGCTTTTAAACAATCACTATTTTGATGGATCGTGACTCCTTTTTGCTTCTTGAAATGAACCTTTTTCTTCGCTGTGTTGAAGGTTTTCGGAGTTACAGAAGTGGAGGACGTTTTATTGAGGGTAATGACTCTTTTATTTTTCTTGCTATCTTTACCAAAGGAAACTGAAATTTGCATTTTACCCTTGGGTAGTGACTGATTGATTTTCCTTAGTGGTAAAGTAAAGCTCGTCATTAGGGCTGTCATCGAATCTTCGATCGGTGTCAAAGCTTTTTGCCCTATTCCTCATTGACTTTTAGGGATATACTTAAAGGTTCGTTTTTGGTTAGATACCTTCAAGTTCTCCTCTTTGGACTGAGGAGATTTCACAAGGGATAGTTGCTTAATTTGTGGAGAGTTTTGTACGACTGAGCTTTCATGACGTTTGCTCTCCTCAGGTTTCCCTTTCAAGATGGTAACATTAGCTGGCTTGTAAAATTTTGCATCAGCATAATTCACTTGTTCCCCATAAAAGGGATTCGGATCTGCATTGACACTTTTGACTTTGCCTTCCTTGCAAAACTTAAAGCATTGGTGGAGTGTTGAAGGAATGACTCCATATTCATGAAGCCATGGTCGCCCTAACAACACATTGTAGGATGTGTCTGAATTGATAACATGAAATAAGGCTTCAGAATTTAACTCGCCTATTTCAATTTTTAGTGTGATACTTCCCCTTACTTTTTCTCCAGCTTTGTTAAAATCTTGAATAGTCAATGATGATGGAGACAATTGACGTGGGTGCAAACCAACATCTCTCAAGGTTTTTAAGGGGAGTACATTCACATCCGATCCACAATCCAACATGATGGGGCTCACGCGATTATCAGCAACCATACCTGTCACGTACAGAGGTCGATTATGTAAGGCAGCTCCCAACTGACGATCTTTATCATCGAAAGTTATGCATGCCATACAAGAGGTATGCGTCTCAAGTGATGTAGGTTTCATAAGCTCTATTTTCTCCGTATAAAATTCAGGACTTGTCAATGCAACAACAAGTGCATTTCTATGCTCAGGAGACATTTGCAGTGCATCATAAACGCTTAAAAGAGCAGGGATGCGCTTTAGATGAGCCAATATATCATATTTTGCTCGCGTCATCTCATCTTCACCAGTGCTTTTACATCTTCGATTGTCATTGGCGGATTCTTGGTTGGCCGAAGATGAAGGCTTTTGAAGGTCTTGTTTAGCTTTTTTAAGCTCTTTCGCTTCTTTTTCCTTCTTTGCAAAAATTTTCCGCCGCATATCTTGCAAGGTAATTTCATCTACCTCTTTTTCACTTTCAGGTGAGGTAGATTCAGGATCTTCTTTTGTTAAAGTCATGCAGCAATCCGACACACTGTCATTACAACTAGCTGCCTTGTCCCGTAACTCTTTTGGTAAAAACTCCTCCAGAGTTACTAGATTTCGTTTTGGTTGTTCGGGTTCGTTTCTTTTGGAAACGGCCTTTTGCTTGCCGATCCTTTTCTTACTCTTTTGATCCTTTATATCTGGTCTACTCCAAAATTTGACTCCAGAGTTTCCAGATGGCTTCCGAGATGGAATTTTTGCCGATTTTTTCTGAGTACATGTTTGCCATGTACTTTCTAAATCCTCTTCACTATCATGCCAGTCCTCCCAAATTTCTAGATTAGGCTCTGTCATGAGCTCATATAATGTAGGAATATTTGGGTTTCCTGGCCTTGGCATGTCTGAGTGGGCTTGAACTATTGTAACTTCCTTGTCGACTTCAAATGCCACAGAAATTACGTCCCTTTGTGCGGGATCATTTGGTATTTGGTCATTCTCGGTTAAGGAAGTTGTATTTGTTGTCGCTTTCCCGAGAGAAGAGTCAATCTCAATCTCTTTTCTCTTGATCATGCCTTCGATAATGTTTTTAAGGATGTAACAATCCGACAATGGGTGACTCACAATTTGGTGGTACCGACAATAATTTGGATCATTTGTCATACCAACCTCGTTGGGTCGTTTCGGCTCGGGGATTCGTATTGCCTTAGCTTTTAACAACTCATCGAAAATTTGGTCGACGTCATCATCGTCGAATGAATACTTAACTTCCTTCCTTTCTTTGAGAGTTAATTTCTTTTGTGGCTCCCGTGCCTTCCCTTTATCTTTGTTGTCGGTATTGATAAAAGGTGCCATTGATTCTCCTTTCTTGAATGGCTTTTTATTTTCGAATCTCGGTGAGGGTTTGCCACCCCTTTGCCGAGAAATTTGTATCTCAACGTTCCAGGCCTTCGAGACGAGCTCATTAAAAGTTTTGGGTTCTGCTGTGCCCACAAAAGTTGCCACCTCAGGGTTGACGTTTTTGGCGCACATTGAAACAGCCGCTTGTTCCGATATCCTTTCTGGACATTGGAGATTGAGGTTTCTCCACCTGGTTATGAACTCATTAGCACTTTCACTAATTCGTTGCTTTGTTTCCACCAGGTCATGGAGACTTATGGTCTTCTTTGAGCTCACGAATTGTGCCAGGAAAGCTTTTTGCATGTCATCCCAAGTAGTTATCGATCCTGGGGGTAACTGAGTATACCAGGTGAATGCTGCCTCTTTTAGGGATTGCACAAATTGTCGGATCAATAGTGCATCTCATTGGGCAGATTCACCACATGTAGAGGTGAAATAGGCCAAATGCTCATGGGGAGAACCATTAATTCCATCAAACTTTTCAAACTTTTGTCTTATGTAGTTTGGTGGAAATGGAATTTGATCATAGTAATGTTGGGAATTATTTTACCAGGATCTTAGATATACTCACAAGTATGTTGTTTAAACACCCTAAATATGAACTTTCTAAAACGATAAATAAACTCATATAAAGTTAAGAAAACCTTACATTGATGCAGCGGAATTAATGTCTCCTACCACTCAGATCTCTAACCCTTGATTCCTTTCTGTAGCAGAGTATAATCAAGATCTGAGCCCGAATGTCCTTCTTCTTCAAGTTTGATCCTTCACAGTCTTCCAATCTATGATTGAGTTACTGCTTGCTGTGTGTGGGCACTTACTCTTTCACTAGGGTCACGAAAAAGATGAAGGGAAAAGAGAGAGAGGTATTTCGGCCAAGGTGTAGAAAGTGGGGAAGGCTCAGTTTTTCTGAAGAGAGAAAATTCTGTCAGAAAGCTTGTTGAAAGCATGTGATTTGACTGAGCCATCACTTTCTATTTATAGGCAACTACTAGGTTTAGGTTTAGAATTATTTGGCATTAAAATAATGAAAATATTAATTTGAAAAATCAACTTAAGTGGCCGGCCTAGGTGTTGTAATGGGCCTCACTTAATTTTGCAATTTTATCAAATTTTATCTCTATTTTCTCAAAAATGCCAATTTTCCAATTCTAACCTTTTAAATGCCAAAACTAATTATTTAATAACTAAAATAGATTATTAAATAATATTGTCATTTAATTTAATTATTAATTACACATATAAAGTCCATTAATAAATAAATAAACCTAGAAAACTCTTTTCTTTACAATTTCACCCCTGCTTAGTGAAAATTCATAAAATTAGACATAGTCTAACTTTAGAATTATAATTGATCAATCACGAATCAATTAATGAGTCTTACAAGCAGAATGTTCTCAACTAGAATGGGGACCATGGATCTATATGCTGAGCTTCCAATAAGTGAACAAAATTTACCAAGTAAATTCCTACTTATTAATTCTTCGTTGAATCCACTCTTAGAACTTAGAATTGCACTCTCAGACTTATATAGAGCATATTGTATGTTTCACGATACCAATATACTATCTCATTTAACCATTGTTATAATCTTATTGTGATTTAAAGATCCTCTATATAGATGATTTACATCGAGATGGGATTTCTTTACCGTTCTCACCCCTCAATGTATTTTGCCCCTTAAAACACTTAGCTACTTGTAAATGGTGTTTAGTGATCTAATAATTAGTCAATTAAACAAGAGCTCGTCCATTTACTTCTATTTGCTAAGCTCGATAAGAATCATCACTTAACTTCTATACACAAGTAGAAGCTATAGATTCCATATTTATGTTGAGCACTCCCACTCAATCATACTATCATGTTCTCGAAATATACGTATCACCCTGACCCGAAAGTAGGCTTAACTAATAAATCTAAGAACATGAATAGCACTCCTGAGTTGAGCCCAAGCATATCAGGATTTAGATTCTTTTAATCTTAAGGTCAACTACTGATATTGACTTGGAAAGATATGTATAACGGTAAGTTTGTAATATCTTAACTTAGTTGCAATATCGGTCCAGTCCAATGTGTACTCCATACATTCGAAACTAGTATACTTTACTAATGTCCTGGAAAGAACATAACACTTACTCAAAGTGTAAGTACACATCATCGCTGATTATCACATTAGTGTAAATCCAATAACAGTGATGAAACAGGGACCAAAAACTTTTGATTCATATGATCACAATCACATTCCACTGTGTTGACGATACTGTAATTGTGAATAAACATATGATCTGGATTTAACTGATTTTGTGTGTATGAATGTAATAAACATATTAAACCATTAGCATGTAAAATTCATGCAAACATCAATCACTTCTAATTTCTTATATTGATAACTAATCAGATTGTAAAGAGTTTTATTTAGGGCATAAAACCCAACAAACTCCCACTTGCACTAATATAAAACAAACTGCGCAAATAGGTCAATCTGATGTCTTGATCTTTAGATCAAGTGTAGTATATTTGAATCCACCCAAACTTCTAGAAACTAGTTCATAAATACACTTATGAAACATCCTTTACTATATGTTTTACTCATCAAGGGATACTGAAATCTTTACTGTTTTAAAAGTACATCTGAATTAACAGAAGACATATCTCTCATATTTTAAAATATGTAATTGAGATAATACAGTGTAGACTTTTCTTCAGTGATATAACTTTCTGGTATTTTCGAATAGACCAAGTTATAGTTCTTCTCTGGTAGAGCTTGAATTATTATACAATAATTCCTCCACCCCCAAAGTAAGCACCATCTCATATAAATCGAAATTAGATGGTGAGATACAAAGACAACTGATACACAGTTCCTTAATATCTGACATATAGATCACTTACATAAATCTTTCTTGAATATCTTCTAATGTTCCCTATTTGATTACATCTCAGATAGCTCCCACTCAATAGCAGATGTCTGGTTAAATAATACTTTTAACCTCTGATTGTTTAGAGAGTTACCTAGTTGTGACTTTTGTGTTAGTCTGAAACTTTAAGTTAAGACTAAGTCATCAACATAGCAGACTAGTATTTGAAGTGAAAAATACATGCCAGAGATAAAGTAATCAAAATTAAGATACCATCAAATTTTATGAGGATTAAGAATTCTTGGTTCAAGTCATTCGAATGGACTGAACTAGAGTTCTTTATCTTCTTCTCATAATTCTGATAAGCTATACCTATCCATGTGAATGGTTAGATTTGCTTTTCAGTAGTGTTCTTAAGTACCTATCACAATTATCAACCTAATGAAGATGGGTATAGAACTTTAAAATTCTCCCACTCAATTAAGGTAGTGTGAAACTTTAACAAAGAACTTTCAAAGGTATCAAACTTTTACTTACAACAGTAAAATTGAAATGGAACATACAATCAAGATCAAGAATTTATATTGACAATAGCTGACTCATTATATTACTTCCATGTTTGAACAAGATATGTGTTTCATAGGGAATTGTGGAATGGACTCCTCCACCCCTAAGAATATACATATAGGGTACTATGGATAACCTCCACCCCTAAGTATATAGAGATTATGATCCACCCCTAAGGGTTGTAAAGATCATGATTCTCTTAGTGTGATAGAGTTTATGTGGAGTTGAATACTATCCAGAGTTCATTAGATATAAAAGATCGTTGAACTGCATAGTTTTCTTAACTTTTCTCCACCCCTATCAGATCATAAGATCCTTTTATTAAACAAATTCTTAATAATTGTATGAGAATTAACAATTATTGATAAACATAGAAATAATTTCTAGTGTTTATATAATATAACTCTATGAAGAGTTGTAAATATTATAGAATTTGCATCAATAATAAAAACACTTACACATACAAACATACAAATATAATGTGGTAATAGTTGATGAAGATAAAATAAATGAAGCTCAGTCTCATAATTTGCAATAGTGAATTTCGAAAAAATAAAACTTTATTAATAAAAAAAATGTATTGCAACAATATGAGAAAAACAGGGATAAATATCCCTAACTAAAATTTGAAATCCAAATTGTCTTTAAACTAAAACAATTAATTCAAAAATTGAAGAGCTTCATCTTCATCTCGACGATTTCACCCTTGGTCCACCTTGCTGATCCAACTCAATTGAGTTCAAGTAGCTTGGCCTATAAGAAGAAGAAAACAAATAAACAAAGTTAGTCGAGAATCATAAATCCAATTGGATAATAATTCACTAAAACTCTTAAAGTTTATAACTGGAAATACCTTGTTTCTTTGCAAGAAGTTTAGGACACTGGGGTTTCCAATGACCTTTTTCATTGCAGTGGAAGCACTTTCCTTTAAGTGTAGCATCACCAGAAGGAGCAGCCTTTTTCATGGCTTTTGCTCGCTTCTTGGTGTTCTTCCACTTCTTCTTCGATTTGGGCTTTGAAGCAGAGGCAACATTTGCTTCAGGTTTCATCGTCCCATTACCATTACCAGGATTATGAGGTTTACTCCCTTTCTTCTTGGGTCCTCCAATCAAATTTTCATAAGTTTGAAGGTCATTGACTAATTCATGAAAGTCAATTTCCTTCTTATTCATGACATAATTTGATGTATATGGTAGAAATGCTGGAGTCAGACTATTCAAGATAAGACTAACTTGAGTAGCACTGTCCATTTCAGCACCATGATCCTGGGCTTCTTGGAAATAACTGGACATGAGGAGAACATGATCACACACGTTTTGATGAGGTTCCATCCGTGCATTAATGTACTTCTTAGTCGCGTCAAAGCGTGACGGAAGTGATGCCTTACCGAATAGCTCATTTAACTTCGTCATAACTTCAGCAGCCTTCTCAGTTTTAGAAAACCGAGTTTTGAGGGTGTCAACCATGCTAGAAAGCATAAAGTATAGAGCTTTGTCATTTGCTTTCTGCCAACGCTCATACTTTTCTTTCACAAATTTTGGATGCATTATCCCCAGGCACTTCAGGTGACGGCTCAGTTAAAACAAACAAGGCACTTTCTCCTATGAGAGCAATATTAATGTTCTCATTCCATTTATTAAAGTTAGATCCATTCAGCTTATTTTCAATCAACAGTGATAACATGGGATTCATTTTGACAAAACAGGATACTACAAAATAATAGAAATCAACAAATAGAAATTAAATAATGGTTTAACACACAAAATCAATTCAGAAATTATTAGCACATAGCAAGTAGGAATGATATGAGAAAATACTTAAAAAATTCAATCCTAAATAATTTCCAAGGTTTTCAATAAACTGATATCAGTGTCCCATTTAGGCAAGAGTCAAAGCTACCATCCATTGAATAGAGTTGTCAGTTCATCTAAAATGTTAAACATTCTAGCAACCTTTTATTCGATCAAGATCAGAATCCAGCGTTGTCCCGTTTAGGCGAGAGTCAAGGCCATTCTATCTCATGAGCTTCTACCATTGTTTCGCAATTTGCAAGTCAAATATGGTCGCCACCATTAGGGTGATCTATACCATATAAAACACTTACAAATCACTTATCATGCGAGATTAAACGGTGCGAAATTGCTAATGAACGTTCCTCCATTAGGGAGGATTACTCACTAAAACAAACGCGGTGTAAAACCCACAATGGAGATCGAATATCTTAATAATAATAAAGCTCATTGTTTAAAATGTATTTTCTTTATTATTCTAATAAATAAATCTCATTAAATTCTAAATTTAGAATTGAAATTCAAAAATAAGAATTTAATATAATATTTATAAAATTATACTTAGATGGTGATTGAAATAAAATAAATTATTTCCATCTTAGTAATAATCTTAAATATAAATATTAAGGAAATTAATTTAAGTTGAATTAAATAAATAATTAGCAACTTAAAAATTTCTTTTGAGAATATATTTATTGGGTTCGAAAATTGAAAGTATATAAAAATACAATTTTCGAAAATAATAAAAAATAGAAAAGAAATACTTCAAGCAAAAATATCATCTATATAGATTTTCTTTTGACTAGTTAATTCAATTTCTAATAATATATATATATTTTAAATTCATTTATTTTAAATTAATCAATTAAATGAAAAAATCATTGACTTGAGTTGGTCCAAGAATTAATTAAAATAAATAATTAATTTACAACTCAATCTATTTTTCAAAAAAAATTCGAAAATATTGCATAAATAAAATGCAAATTTCGAAAATGATTAATAAAATAAAGAAAAATATATATATTGAAAATTATTTAAATTTAAGTTGAAAAATTAAATTTCAACCTAAAAATAATTTTCTATTTAATTAAGTGTCATGAAAAATCAATAAATATTTAAGTATCATGATGAAAATCAACTTAGATATTTAGATTTTTCAAGTTAATTAAATGTATTAAATTCAAGAAATAAATAATTAAGTGTAGAGAAGGCTTAATTATTAATTTCTATTTAATACTAGGAAAAATATACTTAATAAAATTGTACCAAAATTAATTATTTAAATAATTAATTTCACAAAGTATGATTTTCCTATTTAAATATTAGAAATTATAAGTAGTCTAGAAATTTCTATCTAGAAAATATCTTATTTGACTAAGTATCTTTTCAAAAATTTGAAAAATATCTAATTTAAGTTATATAGAAAAAATCTAAAACTTAAATAATTTCAAATTTAGATTTAATTAAATATCGAAAATTAAGTTGTAACCACTTAATTCGAAGATATCTTTTTAAAGTTAATATTTGAAAAGATATTAACCAAAAAAAAATATCTAAGATATTCCATTTTAAGTTAATATTTGAAAAGATATTAACTTAAAAAATATCTTAAGAATCTTTAATAACTAATGCCTAAGATTCCTCAACTTGATTTAAAATTTAAAACAAATATTCAAATTTAAGTTAGATAAGAAAAATCAGTTGATACAACTAATTTATAGCTTAAATAGGAATATTTAATTAAATAAGCTCCAGAAAGAATCTTAGTTAGTTAAAATTCTATATTTAATTAAATACAAGAAAAATACAAATAGTTTGTCTAGAAATAATATCTAAACTAAAAGTGTTTTTCTGAAAATTAACTTTAAAATATTAAAATGAAAATAAATTTTCATATATTTTAAAAGTTAATTATGTTGCTAATTCAATTTTATTAGGTCAAACTAATATAATTAACCTAGTACAGTTATTCAAATCAGGCAAATGGGCCTTCACAATTGGGGTAGTTCATGTGAGGGGGTGCTGGGTTCAGTATGTCGTACCCACTTCTATGGCTCCCAACTCTCACACAAGGCACAAAAGAGAGGAATTTAACCTTAAAATGAATAACTGTTACTAATTGAATAGGTCCAATAACTAAATGGACCTAAATAAAATCTATCATGGTGTGACATTTTATTTAGCAATAACCTATATGCATCTATATAATAAAATAAACATATAGGCTCACACAGGCACACTTTGGATGGATCCTATCATGTTGCTAGGTCATACACAGATGAAAGAAGATTGTAAAATTTACCTGTTACAAATTATTAACTTGACCAAGGGAGCCATCAGATCATTAGATCTGGCAAAAAGTAACCATGGCTATTTGCAATCAAGTAATAATAGGTTTTAAAAAAAAACTTACACACAAGTTTAAACCATATACTCCTGCAACAAGGTTAGCTGGATAGTTGGAAGTAGGATTTATTTAATTTTAAATAAATAATTTCGAAAAATAAATAATTAAATAAAAAATATTTAATTAATTTCGAAAATAAAATTTTAAAAAAAAAATTATTTTCGGAAATAAAATTTAAATTTCGAAATTTAAAAAAAATTTAAAATTAAACCTACTTTTGAAAAATTAGGTTTCAACCAACCTAAATATCATTTCAAAAAAAATTTGCTAACTACTTTAAAAAATTAAATGTTATTTTAAAAATAAAAATTAAATAAAAATTACAAAAGATAAATGAAATATCTTTTCAGATTTTTAAATTTAATTTAAATAAATAAAACAACAAAATTTAAAAGTTAGCAAAATATCTTATATCTATTTAAAATTACATGATTATAAATATCTTATTTTAAATTTAAATAAGGTCAAAATATCTAAAAAGATTTAATTTTAAAAAAAAAAAATCTTAAAAGATAAGATATTATTAAAAAAAAATATCTTAAAAGATAAGATATTTTAAAATATCTTAAAAGCTTTTATAAATATCTCATAAAATCTGACCTTAAATTTAAAAAAATAAGATATAATCAAGTTTAAAAATAAGATAGATTTTTAAGCAAGAAGATAGATACTAATTCTATTAGAATTCAAATTACACTAATATCTTGAATTAAATTAAAAAAAAATATCAAATTAATTCAAAATGATAATTAGAATTGAATTAGGAATAGTAATAGTATATATACAAAACCATACAAAAAATTGGAAGTTAATTACATGAAAAAGCATGAAAAATCGAAGAAAAACGAAAAAATTCGAAACTGTACGGACAGATTTGCGATCGCAGGAAAATATCAGCACAGCCCCGATTTTTCCAAATCTTCAAAAAATCATAACTAATTCAAATAAAATCCAAATTGAGTTCTGTAAAAGGCTAACTCGCTTAATTTTTTTTCATACTATCCAATAAAAATAATTCCAGAAACGAAATCACAATTATTTTTCACGAAAATTTCACAAACATCAATCAATCATCAAATAACACTCAATACAACATGATACCATCCAAAGAACATACAAATAATCGTTTTAAAGTCCAAATTTCATGTAAGTAAATCAATTACCATGGCTCTGAGGCCAGTTGTTGGGAATTATTTTACCAGGATCTTAGATCTACTCACAAGTATGTTGTTTAAACACCCTAAATATGAACTTTCTAAAACGATAAATAAACTCATATAAAGTTAAGAAAACCTTACATTGATGCAGCGGAATTAATGTCTCCTTCCACTCAGATCTCTAACCCTTGATTCCTTTCTGTAGCAGAGTATAATCAAGATCTGAGCCCGAATGTCCTTCTTCTTCAAGTTTGATCCTTCACAGTCTTCCAATCTATGATTGAGTTACTGCTTGCTGTGTGTGGGCACTTACTCTTTCACTAGGGTCACGAAAAAGATGAAGGGAAAAGAGAGAGAGGTATTTCGGCCAAGGTGTAGAAAGTGGGGAAGGCTCAGTTTTTCTGAAGAGAGAAAATTCTGTCAGAAAGCTTGTTGAAAGCATGTGATTTGACTGAGCCATCACTTTCTATTTATAGGCAACTACTAGGTTTAGGTTTAGAATTATTTGGCATTAAAATAATGAAAATATTAATTTGAAAAATCAACTTAAGTGGCCGGCCTAGGTGTTGTAATGGGCCTCACTTAATTTTGCAATTTTATCAAATTTTATCTCTATTTTCTCAAAAATGCCAATTTTCCAATTCTAACCTTTTAAATGCCAAAACTAATTATTTAATAACTAAAATAGATTATTAAATAATATTGTCATTTAATTTAATTATTAATTAGACATATAAAGTCCATTGATAAATAAATAAACCTAGAAAACTCTTTTCTTTACAATTTCACCCCTGCTTAGTGAAAATTCATAAAATTAGACATAGTCTAACTTTAGAATTATAATTGATCAATCACGAATCAATTAATGAGTCTTACAAGCAGAATGTTCTCAACTAGAATGGGGACCATGGATCTATATGCTGAGCTTCCAATAAGTGAACCAAATTTACCAAGTAAATTCCTACTTATTAATTCTTCGTTGAATCCACTCTTAGAACTTAGAATTGCACTCTCAGACTTATATAGAGCATATTGTATGTTTCACGATACCAATATACTATCTCATTTAACCATTGTTATAATCTTATTGTGATTTAAAGATCCTCTATATAGATGATTTACATCGAGATGGGATTTCTTTACCGTTCTCACCCCTCAATGTATTTTGCCCCTTAAAACACTTAGCTACCTGTAAATGGTGTTTAGTGATCTAATAATTAGTCAGTTAAACAAGAGCTCATCCATTTACTTCTATTTGCTAAGCTCGAAGGGAATCATCACTTAACTTCTATACACCAGTAGAAGCTATAGATTCCATATTTATGTTCAGCACTCCCACCCAATCATACTATCATGTTCTCGAAATATACGTATCACCCTGACCCGAAAGTAGGCTTAACTAATAAATCTAAGAACATGAATAGCACTCTTGAGTTGAGCCCAAGCATATCAGGATTTAGATTCTTTTAATCTTAAGATCAACTACTGATATTGACTTGGAAAGATATGTATAACGGTAAGTTTGTAATATCTTAACTTAGTTGCAATATCGGTCCAGTCCAATGTATACTCCATACATTCGAAACTAGTATACTTTACTAATGTCCTGGAAAGAACATAACACTTACTCCAAGTGTAAGTACACATCATCGTTGATTATCACATTAGTGTAAATCCAATAACACTGATGAAACAGGGACCAAAAACTTTTGATTCATATGATCACAATCACATTCCACTGTGTTGACGATACTGTAATTGTGAATAAACATATGATCTAGATTTAACTGATTTTGTGTGTATGAATGTAATAAACATATTAAACATATTAAACCATTAGCATGTAAAATTCATGCAAACATCAATCACTTCTAATTTCTTATATTGATAACTAATCAGATTGTAAAGAGTTTTATTTAGGGCATAAAACCCAACAAGTAAGTCGGGTATGGCTTATGATATCCAAGAATAGGCATTGTTGCAGCCTGATATTCCCGAATACCCTCCATGATAAGAGCCTTCAGGTCCTGCTGAGGTTGGACACCAGCTAGTGGTGGTTGCACACCTTGTGGTGGCGGTTGTGTGTTGCCTACAGGCGGCATTGAGGACGAGGATTGTTGCCCAATCTCACTCTCCTTTTGTCTCATATTAACTTGATGAGATAATTCTGTTGAGAGTCAGGCTACTTCTTCATCCCTCTCAGCCAATAATCTTTGCAGTTCCTGAATCTTCTCTTCATTACTGATTGTCCCAGTTACTAACACTGGCATATTTTTATCATTGCCAATGGTTAGTGCTTCGAACTGAGTAATGAGATCAGTTGACACCCCCTCACTGTGTTCAATAAAGGGAGTGTCTTCTAAAGAGTGTTCAGATGTACAACACCCCTCTTCCAGAACTTTTTGAAAAGAGGGATTCACTGATTCCTGAATAGGAGTTGTACGCATGGCACGAGCTCTCGATCGAGTTACAAGGCCCGTGGAGGAGGTACGCTTAACAGTTGAAGTGACCCTTGTTGGTTGGTAGCCCTGGAGAAACATCCAGTCACCATGTTCTCTTCGGAATGAGTTAGGGCTTGCTTTGGGAACCCTTACACTATCGCTTCTAGCCTTTTTGGGAAGGAGAAAGGCGTCCTAAACCCTTCATCTAATAAAGGACGTTCATTGATCTCAGCAGATGCCCCCTGTTGACCTTGACGGTTGACAGAGATTACGATCGTAGGCCTAATCATGGTGCCTCCTACTAATTCCCTCGTTTCAAGAGGGTTTGGTAAAGGTGAAGTGTTTGTTTCCCTCCTCCCTTTTGTTGCCTTCCTACCTCTCTGAAGTTGAGAAGTCGGTGTTGCCTCAGTTTCCTCCGCAGAGGTAACAATCACTGAGGCAACAGTGGGCAAGAAAATAGGAACGGAACCAATCAAGATACGCTCCCATTCCTGGATCATTATGGGGGAGCCAATCTTCGTTGGCCCCCCTTCTGTCTTGGCAACCTTTGCTGCAGACCTTTTCATTGCCCGGGCTTGCCTCTTTTTAAAGCCCTTTGCTGCCTTGCCTCTCAAGGCCTGTGCAGTCTTAGGGATATTTTTCACCCCTTTCCCCCTTCCAGCTTTTCTAGCTGGTTTAGGTGTCTTAACATTCTTCATTGGTTCGGGCACCCTGCATGAAATGGGTGCTCGATCAATAGAGAATGCTGCTAAGAAGCGGTTCTTTTTCCCGCCTTGGGCAGAAGAGGTTGTTGGTGACTTGTGGAAGTAAACCGTGACTTGTGGTGCCATTTTTTCCTGAAAACAGTAAACATGATTAGCACCAGAAAGTTAAAGTTGAATAATAGTCATCATATTTGGAGATGAAAAGGAGAATGGGTCCCACTGGGCGTGCCAAAAATTATGTTAAGCAAAAATTTCACATTTAGAATATTAAAAATAAATGCAAAACACAATTTCACCTATGCTGAATTTATAGCATAAGAGTTTATTAATTTAAGTTCGACCCATCCAAGATTATAAGAATAATCTCTTAATTACAATCCTTTTATTTAAAGGAAATACCCTTTGATTCCAATTATAATGACATTAAATAATTAAAATAAATTTGGGAAATTTGGGGTAAATTTGGAATTGCAGCTGAACTCAGTCAATTTAATTAACCGAGCTGCCTACATACCTTCTTTGTGAAGGATCAAGCCACTTGTAGTTCAGAATACGATATTTAGAATTTGGATATAAGGATTTCGGTAGATGACCACTTTCAGGAATCCTTTGCCATTTAAAAATTTAAGAAAATTCCTAGGTGTATGACCTTTTATGGAATTTTGAGAGTTTGTGTTTTTATACCATTTTTGCGGTATCAGCGACTGCACTTAGTCTTAGCAACTAAGTTGCCTACGTATCCTTTTATAGGAATCAAGTCAAACGTAGTTCCGAATTTTAATTTTTTATAAGGTGAAAGACCTCTTTTACTTTGGAATGCCATTTAATTTGTTATGGCTTTGAATTTTAGTGCACTTTTTAATTTTCAGGTAAAATTACCATTTTAGGATTTTTGTGAGGTTAATGACCTCTTTAAAATTTGGTGAGGTGAATGACCTCTTTAATATTCCAAGATTAATTTTAGTGAGCTCATTTGGAATTTTGTGCCATTTTGTATGGCTTTAGGATTTTACCACTTTTTGGTGATAAAATTTGGGCTTTGAAATCTTTTTATTATCTTTTATAAATAAAAGATTATTTGGATGATATTTTAATTGTTTATTCCAAAATTTAAGGAATAATAATTTATCTTTTATTATTGAATACTATCTCAAATTTAAATTATTTAATTAAAATTAAAGATAGTATCTAAGATATTTATTGTATGATTTAATTTCTATTTAAAATTGAATTATACAACTCAAACAGTGTATTATATATATGTATCCATTTAATTTTATACACATAAAGTATATACATACATATTTTCATTTTTTTTCGCTTTGTAAACGTCATTGGAATTGTGACGTAAGTATATATATATATATATATTCTTTTTTATCGCATAAGCATAGGTATATATATATATACTTTTTTTTCCTCTTTTTTTTTTTACTGACTATAGTGCATGCTTGCTTTTCTCCCTTTTTTCGTTTGTTCGAGAAATTTGTTTAGAAGACACTCGCGGTCTTCTATGCGATCTTTTTATTGTTAAACTTTGGCATTTAATTTAGAAGCCTTGTTCACTTTGAAATAAGCAGAGGAACTTTCCAAGTGACACATGTTTCTTATTTTCAAATAGGCATTCATATATATGAATATATATATCCTAATCAGTACATATTTATAGGAGCCACTCTCACACTTGTGCGATTTTTTTTGTTTAGCCTATAAAGTTACTGAGGAGAAATCACATATATACATATATTGAGGTTCTATTTAATGGTGTTAATATATATATATACATATACTTATATGTGATCATACATTTATCTGTGTTGGCACATTATTATTGCCCATGTATATATATATATGCTTATCACACTTTTTTTTTTTATTTTGACTTTCCTTGTTTTTTTTATATATATATATATATGTGTATATATCCATCAGAGTTTTATGGCATATATTGAAACTTTGGGATTTACATTTGGAAAGAATACAAACACAATAAAAACTTGAGCAGACATACATATATGTATATATAATATAACGAATCTTCAGATTTGAGGAAAATCATGTTTTTTTTTTCCATTTAATTAGTGGACCTGACTCATATATAACCCATATGTATATACATATATATTTTTATGCTAATTTATATGTGTATATATGTGATTTCAGGTGCGTGTCTCCTCTCGATTCAAACCCAACGATAGCATTTTGACTGCGATTTTTTTTATACCAATTGATTGGCACGCTATCAGGTGTAGGTCATATTCAATTTCATATTTTACCATATATAGTTTTGATGGTATTCTTTTTTTATTTTTTTAATAAGAATATTTTATGGATGAGAACATCCAATTTTTTTGTGGAATGAGGGCATTTCATGGATGAGAGCATCTAATTTTTTGTGGAATGAGGGCATTCCATAGATGAGATCATCCAATTTTTTGTGAAATGAGGGCATTCCATGGATGAGAGCATCCAATTTTTGTGGAATGAGGGCATTCCATGGATGAGAGCATCCAATTTTTTGTGGAATAAGGACATTCCATGGATGAGAGCATCCAATTTTTTGTGGAATGAGGACATTCCATGGATGAGAGCATCCAAATTTTTTTTTTGAAATGAGGGCATTCCATGGATGAGAGCATCCAATTTCATTCATGGAATGAGGGCATTCCATAAATGAATAGAGAGAAAAAAGAAAATAAGAATGAGAGAGGAGCAAAATACACATCAAAAGAAAAAGAGAAATAGGAATGAGTTCATTCCATGAATACTTACCCTTGAAGCTTTCTTGATTGTTTCCAAAAAAAATGTATCGTTTATATTTTTTTCTCTGTGTTTCTTTTCTCTCTTTCTCAGACTTTTTTTTTCAAAGTGTCGATACTTTTTTCTGTTCTCAACTTCTACTATTTGTAGACCCTATTTTTTCCAATAAAATTATTATTTTCTTTTATCCTGTAACGTAAAAGATGAGTAAATTTTAATTGTTTTTTATCCTGTAACGTAAAGGATGAGTAAAAATAGGGGAGTGGGGAGTTGAGATCCTATTTTCTCTCTATTTGACTGATATTTATTTATTTTTTATTATTATTATTTTAAAACCAATAATAAAATAATTATAAATTTATTTATTCCTCTTCTTTTTTTTTTCTTTTTATCGTTCAACATAGAGTTTTGTTACTCTTTATCTTTTGAAAAGATGTGTTTATACTATTTTGATGGTTAGACTGTGTAAGTCATACTTAGAGAAATTGTCTCTCCACATTGTTTTATAACAGTTTTGTGCCTATGTTCATCTTATTGAAAGATTGTATATTCGTATTTAACTTTGTTTTTTTTAATATATATTAAAAGTGAAAAAACAAGAATATACAAAAAAAAAAATAACAATATTATTAAAATATAGTGGGCCGACCCTTTCAACAGTTATATAGCTCACAAACAAAAAATTACAAAAATACCACCTCTTCAAAAGCTTCACCCGCACGAAACAGAACAATCACCAACAAAAGTTTCGATCGAAACAAAGTTTGATTCGTATTGATGAAAGAAAGAGCATGAAAATTGGTTTGAAACTGAAATTCAACACTGAATTTCAGTTTAATATCAAATTTTAGATTCATATAATGTAGATCTCTAACAAACAGATCTGGAGCTCCCAATCAATCCAAATTAAGTATAATCCAAATGAAAGAAAAAAAAATGCATCAATAATAGATCTAATGTTTATCCAGTTGCATTGACGTTGATTTCAGATTTCCAATAGTGAATATATTAATTTATAATCAAGAAAAGAAAAGAAAAGAAAAATCGAATGCATCTAGAGCCACGTACATCGAAGTGTACTTCTAGTTTTTTAGGTTGTGTTATAGTTGCATTATCATTTCATAATGTTGTCTATCAAATTTACTGGTATTTCATTTGACAGAGCAAAAGAGAATAATGGTTAGTTATATGAATTTATTCAACTGGTTGATATTTAGTTGCATTTCAGTTTCATTTTAGTTGAATAATAGTAGTGCTATAAAAATAATAATGTATAATAAATACAAGGTTCAGAATTGGCTATACACGACTTGAACAAAAGAAAGTAGATAGAAGTAAGTTTTTTTTCTACTTCATGTAGATTATATTAATTTTTGTTTTTTGAGTTTTTACGAAAATTTGTTGGAATCATATATAACAGAAGCATTACAAATTTATTATAGTTTTAAACAAGTTGACTTGCAATAATAACACTTTTATAATCTTAGAAAAAAGACGAAATTTCATTCCTAGTCTTTTGCAACGAATAATTTGATGATCGAATGAATTATGCAAATTATGAATCTAGTGGACAATATATCTCAATTGATTGTAAATATGATGAACTAATACACAAGCTGAAAGAAGTCCTGGAATGCAACCAAGAAAACACTAACCTGCAAATGAAATACCAAGTGAAAGAAAGATACCCACCGTTGAGGATAAAGGACGATCAAAGCCTATACTTCTACATACAACTAAAACTGAAGAAACGTGACTTCAAAACATATTCATTGTGTGTGAATGTAGTCAGCAACACAACAACAACCAACAATCCATCATTCTTCAAAATGAGCATCTGATTAGTTGCACAAACAAATACAATTGTAACAATGGAAGAAAATGCACCACCAACAGAAGAATCAACAACTCAACAACAGATAATGCAAGGTACAATGCTGGAGGATGGTGAAACAATGTTCTACTTCATGAACTATGCAAAAGTTGTGGCAGAAGAAATAGTTGAGCAGCTAGAAAACAACCAACACAAAGAGGCAGAAATCTCAAATTATGATGAACTACTAATCACATATCTGCAACATCTTGAAATAGAAGAAGCACAAATATACAATGACAAAGAAAAACTACGAAGTGTGCTTAGTTTCAATATAATTAGAAACATTCTAATACAAGGTCAAAAAATCTTGCGCAAGAACATACAAAATTTGTTGCTTGGATTCAAAATGCAAGTGAGCACTAATGACATCTAGAAATGGACCAACCAAGTCTTTCATAATCCATAAATATGGCAGAAAGGTGATGCACACTTGTGATCTAAACATAAGATTTGCGAACAAAACATAGGCTAGAACAAAGTTGATTGGAAACTACATCAAGCCAAGGTTTACCAACATAAAAACAACTCAAATGCCACAAGACATCATAGGAGAAATAAAATATAAGTATGGCGTAAAAATAAACTATATGAAAGCATAGAGAAGTAAAGAGCACGCGCAAGAAGAATTACGCAGAAAAGCAAAAGAATCATACAGCATGCTGCCAAGTTTTTTGCACGTGCTATAGAAAACTAATCCATGAACAATAGTACACATGAAAACTGAAGAAGATAACAACTTGATATGTACATGTGTATGCAACTAGATGCTTCAATAAAAGGATGGAACATGTGCAAACCCATAATCGTTCTTGATGGAACTTGTTGGGTTTTATGCCCTAAATAAAACTCAATTTCAATGTAATCCATTTCATTCAACATCAATAAAGAAACAGAAGTATTTTTCATTCATTTGTGTATGTTTTGGTTCACCTTATCAATTTCTTGTCTATTTGATTTATAAATTCATCTGAAACCCTTTTCACATACTTGATCATGTTTATTGTGTTGTCAACATATTGGAAAGTAAACATGACTATGTGAATAAAGTTTCCTAGATTTATCAGACACAGGGTTTTACTGATATGATAATCTACAACAGAGTTTACTTGCATTTGGAGAAATGCTATGTTCTTTCCAGAGCATTGGTTAAAGTAAAGCTCAGGTTGGATGCATGGAGTATGCATCGGAAGGGACCGACATTGAACTTTGACTTAGATTTATTAAACTTACCGTAATATCTATTCAAGTTTAAATATAAACAAAAAAATTCTATTTCTTAATTTGAAATCATTTTTGATCCGATCAAAATCAATATCGCCTAGTTGATCCTAGATCAAATGATCTTAATCCTGTGATGATTAGGCTCAATCTCAAGAGGTTATTCGTGTTCTTTGATTTGTTAGTTAAGCCTACTTTTAGGTCAGGGTGAAACGTACATTTTGGGAACACGGTAGTGCAATTGAGTGAGAGCGCTAACATAAACATGGAATCTGTAGCTTCTATCTGGCGAATAGTAAGTAAAGGATGATCTCCTTCGAGCTTGACCAAACGAAAATAAATGGTGGAGTACTCATTTCACATAAGCTGAAATATCATTTATATGGGGTTAAGTGTTTTAAGGATAAAAAACATTGTAGGGTGTAACGGTAATCTAAATCCCTTTACAGTGTAGATCATTCATATAGAGGATCATTGATCAAATTAGGATTAGAACAATGGATAACTAATGATGTGTCTATATGGTGGAACATTTAGAGCATTCTATATACTGAGAGTGCAATTCTAAGTTCTATGCGTGGATTCAACGAAGAATTAATAAGTCAGTGAATTTAGGTTATAAATTCTTGATCTGCTTATTGGAAGCTCGGTTATATAGACCCATGGTCCCCCCACTAGTTAAGATAATATTGCTTGTAAGACTCATATAATTGGTTTTGATTAATCAATTATATTCTCAAATTAGACTATGTCTATTTGTGAATTTTTCACTAAATAAGGGAGAAATTGTAAAGAAAGAGTTTTTAGGGCATATTTGTTAATTATGATACTTTGTATGGTTCAATTAATAAATATGATAAATGACAATATTATTTAATAATTAATTATAGTTATTAAATAGTTAGAATTGACATTTAAATGGTTGAATTTGAAAATTGGCATTTTTGAGAAAATGAGATGCAGAAATGATAAAACTGCAAAATTCCAAAAAGTGAGGCCCAAATCCACATTGCCTAGGGCCGGCCACTTTTATAGGGTTTTTCATCTGATATTTTCATTATTTTAATATCAAATAATTCAAACCTAACCCTAGTGGAATGCTATAAATAAATAGTGAAGGCTTCAGGAAATTTACACTTTCACATCTGATTTCCTGCAGAGAAAAACTTGAGCCTTCTCTTTCTAAAACCCTAGCCGCCACTTTAAACTCTCTTCTTCCCTCTTGAATTTCGAACCACTTAGTGATTAGAGTAGTGCCCACACACAACAAGTGATACCTCAATCATAGTGAGGAAGATCGTGAAGAAAGATATTCAACAAGAAGGAGTTTCAGCACTAAAGAAGGAGAGAAAGAGATCCAGGTTCAGATCTTGATAATACTCTGCGACAGAAAGGATACAAGGGTTAGAGATCTGAACAGAAGGAAACATTTAATTCCGCTACACCCAATGTAAGGTTTCTCATACTTTATATGTGTTTATTTCATAATCGTTTTAGAAGTTCATATTTAGGGTGTTAATCAACATACTTGTGAGTAGATCTAAGATCCTGGTAAAATAATTTCAAACAGAACTATCCTTAAATAAACATATGGAGGGACATTGCTCTCAGCTTCTACACAAGATGCAAATGGACACATTTTTCCCTAGCGTTTCCTATTGTGGATTCAGAAAATAACAACTCATGGCAATGGTTTTTTATAAAATTAAGGGAAACATATGGGGTTAGAGAAGAACAGTGCTTGATCTTAGACAAACATGAGAGCATAATTAAGGCAGCTGTTCATGTATTTCCAGAGGTAACTCGCGACTACTATGTATACCACCTATTAAGCAACCTTGAAGCAACCTTTAAAAAGAATACAAGCAAACTCGATAATCCATTCTTTGCAGCAGTAAAAGCATACATAGAGAGGGAATTTGAAGACCATATGAGTGAGCTTGATAGCTTGGACAATCGTGTTGGAGCCTATTTACAACAAGTTGGATACCACCACTACTAGAAAAACAGATTTTAGTGACCCACATTGAGTAACTCTAAAACTATTTAGTGACACTTCACCGCATGTCACTAATGAAGGTAATTGGAAAGACAATTTTTAGTGACAATTCATATGTGTCACTGAACACTTTTACAGTCACTCTCCGTGCGTCACTATAGACGTTTAGAGTCAGACTTTGTCAGAATCAACTACTCTTTAGGAGTGTCACTATATCTATTTTTTTTTAAAAAAAAAAATATTAATTTTTTAAATTCAGATTATATATTATAAAATTTATTAAAATAATTGAATTAATTATATTTTAATAATAATATACTTAATCATATAATTAACTAATTATATATCAAGAGTTAATGTAAATCAATATAACAAAAATACCAAAAAAAAAATACATACAAACTAAGAAACAAAATATAGTAATAATGAATCAAAATCTATACCCCATTTAAGCAGTAAAACAAATCTCCGAATAATAAAAAAAAGGGCATTTACATACATTCAAAATAAAACTTTAATCCCTAAATCTTTAAACAAAAAAATACAAATATTTTGAAATGCCTAATATCGAATCTCAGTAAAATCTCATGCAGCAGTGACCTTCGTTTAGCTCGTCGACAACGATGCTAGGTTGTCCGTCGTTTGAGAAGAAGACCGGAGACGAATGAGAAACCACCACTGCCGCTTAGGTTGTAATGAGAAACAAAAGGGGAAACCACCGCCATCTGGGTTTCCAGGTGCTGTGAGCATCACCACGTGGTCCATTTAGACCACCACAGTCGGAGAGAGGCCATCGTGGCCTGGCAGCACCACCGCGCAAGGGAAGAGGGAAGGAGAGATGTTGGGGCTTCGGGTTTTCTTGGGTTGAGGAAGCCATGGCGGGACCACGACAGCCCAGCCATGGTCACTCCGAAGGTGCACGCAAAAACAAAGGGAGATGATTAGATAGGAAGAGATAGAGACGGAAGAGAGAGTTTTTTTTTTTGAAAGAACGGAAGAGAGAGGTTGATGAAGATGGTGAATTAGATTTAGGGTTTCACCATATCCTTTTTATACCCCTATTTATTTTTTATCTTTTTTTATTTCCTTTAATAAATAATTAATTAAGAGAGATAAAGGAGGCTTTTTTTTTCTTTTTGAGATAAAGGAGGCTTTATTTTTTATATCAGCCGCCTCTTTCAATTTTTTTGTTTTTTTTTTAATTTTTTTATTGAGTCTTTGGTGACACGCATCATATGACTCTGAACACTTTTAGAGTTAGGCAGTGCGTGTCACTATATATTTTTATATTTTTTAAATAAATAAATAAATAAATAAGTTTTTAGTGACACTTCAAATGTATAGTGACCCGCATTATGAAACATATATGTGAAATTTTTACTGTCAAGCAATGTGTGTCACTAAAATTTGATTTAAACATTTAGTGACCCACACTTTTTGTGCGTGTCACTAAATTGTGTCACTAAATGTATAAATTGTAGTAGTGCACAAATGGTCAAGGTACCACAGCAAAAATAATATGTATATAACTACGACTTCTAACATTGCTGAATCTCTAAACTCAACAAATTTAGCAGCTAGAGAACTACCAATCACAACACTAATGGAGTCATTGAGATCTTTGATACAACAATATACATACACAAACATGAAAACCACAACAATTTCGACACCTACTGCAGAGAAGAAGTTAATCAACAACTTTGTGGACTCATTGACAAAAAATGTAACATCAAATGAAACTTCAAGTTGCATAATAGTTTTGTTGTAGTTTGTTTTTAGTTTTCATAACATTCAATACATTGATTATCTTCACCTAATATGCAGGTGAAACCAATAAACGAGACCATGTTTGAAGTGGTACAACTAACAAGGTCATGGGTGGCCAGTCTAAAAGAAAAGACATCCAGTTGCAATGGATTCAAACAAGACGAACTACCATGTTCTTATGCACTTTCTGTGACGAAAGAGATGAACTTACATGTTTTCGATTACTGTTCACAGTATTACATAACGATAACATGGCTTGAAACATATAGTGGGTCCATATATTCTGTACACAATCACACAACATGGTATGTACCACAAAACATCAAAGATATCATTATTCTGCCACCAAACCCGAAAATGAGATCCAAAAGACCAAGAAAAATAAGATTCATAGCTAATTGGGATACAAAAAAATAGAATAGGTGCAGCAAATGTGGACAACAAGGTCACAACCGAAAGACATGCCACTACCAAGCAATTAAATAGATACGACACATTTATTTGAATTGTTTAAATTTCTATGTGAACTCTTAGAGCTTGAAAAGTTAGTTTGATAGATTGATATTACTTTCTTAAATGGAAATAGTTTATTCAAGGTTGTAGAACAGGAGTTGCTAATAAATTGAGATCTATTTTAAAAATATATTGACAATTAGATTGCAACTACATTGGTTTTTGAAGAATTGGATAATAGTTTTGTTAAAGTTGTATGCCTAAGTAAATATGCTAAAAATATTTATTACAAGTTCATAACACATTTTCTGTTAAGATGAAAAAGAATGGACATACTAGAATGTTCAATTTTAAATTGCATAACAGTTGCTAAGCAGTTGCCATAATATCAAAAGTATTAAGAACCAAAATACAAAAAAGACCGACAATTGTCTGAAAAGAAAAGATTACAATAACTTATATAGAACTTAAACTAGAGCATAAAACTAGGGAAAAAAATAGCATCCATTAAAAAGTATAATCATTTGACATATAAAAATCAAACAACGAGGATAAAATAGTTCTCCAGAGATGACCCTACTTCTTCCCTTTAGAAGCCTTCAAAGACTTGCTCTACTTCTCATCCTCACTATCAATATGTTTCTCATTTTTTCTTTGACAATAGGATAACAAGAGGGCAGCAAAACAAGTGCGGTAAACTTAAATGTGAAAGACATTAGGGACATCTTTCCCTTGGATGAAGAACTTCGCAAAAGCAGCAACAAATGTGCCACAATCATTGTTCAACAAAAACAGAAAAAAAAAAATAGCTAAGCAGCTATTATGCAACATAAAAATAACACAATAACAATTACACATTTTTTTGCTGAATTGGAAGGCTAGCAATCTCCACAACTCTTAGAGGAGTTTTTGGGTCAGAATCCAAATCTGGAACATTGGACCTATACTTCAAAAATAAAAGAAGATAAAAAAAACAAAGGGAGCAAAACAGAATAAGCCTTCATCTTGAATCCGAAGATCAAGATTCTCACCCTGCTTCTCGCCTTTTTCAGTTGTGTCTTCCATAAGCTGATGACCAGCTTTTCTATTCTGTAGCTCTATGCGGTAGCATTCACGAGCCAAAAGTTAGTCTCCTCACACCACACCTACACTTGCCGGTGTTTGAAACTTCAGGGATAGATGTTTAATTGAACTAATTGCCCCTAGTCCAATTAATGTTGGTCGACCCAAGAGTATGTTGTAGGCCGATGATAGGTCAACAACTAGAAAATTTTATATTATGGAAGTGGATAGAGGCGTCTCGCCCATAGTTAATACGAGTTTAATTATTCCTTGACTGGCGACACTATCGCCTATAAATCCACACAGATTTACCATGCAAGGTTTTATTTTCTTCAGTGTATCCTTATAAAGGATATTCACTGAACTTCCGTTATCCACCAACACCCTCTTTATTCTTTTGTTGGCGAGCTGGATTGTAATCACTAGTGGGTCGACATGAGGATATCTCACATGTTTTGTGTCTTCATCCGAGAACACAATTGGAGGTTCCTCAGTCTTGGCTTTCTTAGATGATTTTGGAGCAAAGACTGACTGCTCATTCTTAACTTCCTTCACATATCTCTTTTGGGCATTGTTACTTTCTCCAGCGAGATGTGGCCCTCCCGAGATAACTAGAATGTCCTCTCCTTCAAGAGGAGGAGGTTGTAATCTCTGGTTGCCTGGGTTATTAGGCAGATTTGGCTGGTTTTGTCCATTACCTTATCGCTTCACATGTTGGGAATATTTTACCAGGATCTAGATTTAGTACCATGTATGTTTCATTAACATCCTAATATGAATTCTAAAACAATGAAATAAACACATATAAAGTTTAGGAAACCTTACATTGGGTGCAGCGGAATATAATGACTTCTTCCGTTCAGATATTTAGCCCTTGATTCCTTTCTGTAGCAGAGCATCACCAAGATCTGAACCTGAATCTCTTTCTCTCCTTCCTTTGATGCTGATTCTCCTTCTTGTTGATTGGATTCTTCACAATCTTCCACACTATGATTGAGATACCACTTGATGTGTGTGGACACTCACTCATTCACTCAAGGTTCGAAAATTGAAGAAGAAAGGAAGAGGGAAAGTGGTGGCTTGAAATTTATTATGAAGGAATGAGATGCATCATCTTTTTCCTGAAGCCATCACCACCTATTTATAGGTAACCACCTAGGTTTAGGTTAGAATTATTTGGCATTAAAATAATTAAAAAATAAATGGTAAATTAAATGCATAGTGGCCGGCTATGTATAGGATGATGGGCCCCACTTGTAATTTTGCCATTTTGTCATTTTTCCATCCCATTTGCTCAAAAACGTCAATTTTCCAATTTAACCACTTAAATGCCAATTCTAATTATTTAATAACTAAAAATTAATTATTAAATAATATTGTCATTTAATGTATTTATTAATTAGACATATAAAGTCTCTTAATTAACAAATAAAACCTAGAATCTCTTTTCTTCACAATTTTGCCCTTGCTTAGTGAAAATTCATAAACTAGACATAGTCTAACTTTAGAATTATAATTGATTAACTAAAATCGATTAACTGAGTCTTACAAGCAGTATGGTCTCAACTAGTATGGGGACCATGGGCCTATATAACCGAGCTTCTAATAAGCTGGACCGAATTTACCAAGTAAATTCCCTAACTTATTAATTTCTTATTGAATCCACTTTTAGAACTTGGAATTGCACTCTCAGTCATATAGAACGCTCTATATGTTCCACGATATAGATACACTATTAATTATCCATTGTTATAATCCTAATTTGATCAATGATCCTCTAATAGTAACAACAAAACCCTAAACTAACAATTCATGCAAAATTTCTTGGTTAAAGCTTAAGAAAACTAAAGAGCGAGTTGCTAGAGACTTTACCTTGACTTGGGTACACTTAAAGCTGCTGGAAATCACAAGAATTTGATGAACAAAATTAGAACCCTAACTAGTTCTATGGTGTTCGAAGGAGAGAGAGAATTTGGAGAGAAAATGAGTTTCTCATGAATTTTTCTTAATTTTGTAAAATGAGTAAAACAAAATGATTTTTATTAATTAATATCAATCCAATATTCAACATACTAAATCAACTAAGGCCCACTAAAGGACAAAAAGCTAAAGAGGCAAAATGACTATTTTGCCCTTCCCACAACTAACTAGTCATAAAATTATTTAGGGGTATTTTGGTCACTTCTAGAATCCCGACTGTAACACCCTAACTAGCATAGGCGTGTTGACATGATTTTAAACGTACTCTGCAGCTCGTCGCTAATCGACGAGGTTAATGAAAATCGTGATTAATTAAAATTTTGCTATTTAATTAAAACTTATAATATTACATACAAAATATTTCGGGATCCCGTTTACAAAAAAATACTTTATAAAAGTTTACTATTCAACACAAAATATTTTTCTCCTAGCGACTAACTACTCAAGCACAGTTGTCCCGAGGATCGTACGCTCTAGGCCTAACCTCCAAGACATGTACAATCTTCATCGGCTCGTCCTCACAGTTCCTCAGCTTTGGCCTTGCCCTTACCTACACATAAACATAGCACTGTGTGTCAACAGACTCAGTAAGAAAAGCATAATATAATAAACATACTAAATCTCAGGTTATAATCAAGCGCCCATACACCTGACCATAACCCTAACTGAATTAGGGACCTCCATGACAAAGTATGATTAACCGCGAATCAAGCCTATACGCACTACTCTAGTCGTACCGATGTGGTAGCAGTTAATCCATACTATCTGATAGCCTAGCATATATCTGTTGGCATCTCGGTGCAACTCTATGTACACCTCACTGTTGCCCTGATATGCTAATCTGACGGCTATATAAAATTTGCCTAACATATATCTAATATGTTAATATGATGGCAACTGACATGTACGCTAAACATGTATAAGCATATGCATGACATTATACTAATCTTACCTCGATTCTGAATTCAGGTGTGCCGTTCAACCTGAGTGGAACAATTTGCTCGGCGAATTACAGGCTCCTAAATCATAGTAATCACAACACTGATAAGTGACACGCTAAATCACTTCGCCGCGACTTAAACTAGAAACTAAAAAATTCCCTATCGATAAATAGCATGGCAATACCCTAAACAACACAAAAATGGGAAGAACTAGGGCTCCCAAATTTTCCCCAACCGATAGACCGGTTCCTCAACCGAAATTTCGGTTCTAGGTAGAATTCCTGGAAGCCAACCGGTCGACCGGTTCCTACAGGCCTTCCTGAACCGGAATTTCGGTTCAGTGCAGGAATTTTTCAAAAATTCATAACTCGACCAATTCAACTCCAAACCACCTAAAACTCTCCAGACCTGCTCCAAATACCCTAAATAACAATTCAAAAGCAACAAAACAACCCACCATGCACAGAATCAAAATCCACCATGTGAGCTCCAAGTTTGAGCATCAAAGCTCAAAGCTTGGCTAACACCACATCCAGCCATCACAACCAAATAAATTCAACCTAAAACAACATATAAAACATCCAGAAACAAACCTCAAACACAAACAAAGATCACAGCAGCAAAAACACCATTTTACCATACAAAATCCAAAGTTTTGAGTTCAAAGCTTTACATAAGGTTAAATCCCACCAACTAACAACAAAACCAGCTTGAATCCCCATAAATAAACATAATTAAACATCTGGAAACAACAACAATTATACACAGCAGCTACCATCAACAAAATCATCAAGCATGTAAATATTTTCTTCCTTAAATTACAAGAAACTAAAGAGAGAGTTACACAAGGGTTACCTTAGCTTGGTTTGTACTAAGAATTGAAGCAAAATACTGAGGTGAGGAAGAAGAATCAAGAATCCTAGCTGGTTCTAAGTGTGGCCGAAAGAGAGAGAGCTAGAGAGAAAAATGGGATTTTTCTTTTCTTTGATTTTTCAATAAAATGAATAACTAACATACTAATCCATTTATTTCAGCTAATTTAATTCAAAATAACTCAAATAATCACATAATACTAAGTCCACTAAAGGACAAAAGCTTATGGGGCAAAATGACCATTTTGCCCCTCCCATACTAAAAGGATTAAAAAGCACTAAAGGGTAATTTGCGAAAACTCTAAATTCCCGACTAATCCCGACATTCCAAATGTCTAACAATATCGCCCCGCTAAACTAGAAATACTAAATTATGATTCTAAAGAGCCATACTCCGCGTTCCATGTTGCTGGGCACCGAAAATGCAAAATTATGAAATTTCACTATATGACATAAAAATGCATTCTGAATTCAAATAAATCAATGCAAATAATTATTTAAATATCAATAAATAATTTTCATAATTAAACCCTAATTATCTGCTAATTTCCAAATTTAAACTAAGCGGTCTTTACAACTATCCCCCCCTTAAAAGGATTTCGTCCCCAAAATCTAACCTGAAAAACTCTGGATATTGAGCCCTCATGTCTGATTCTAGCTCCCAGGTGGCTTCCTCCACCTTGCTGTTTCTCCAAAGTACCTTGACCAACGCTATGGTCTTATTCCGAAGGACTTTATCCTTTCTATCAAGGATCTGAACTGGCTGTTCCTCATAGGACATGTCTGGCTGCAGCTCAAGGTTCTCATAACTAAGTATATGAGTAGGGTCTGAAACGTATTTTCTCAACATAGAGACATGGAATACGTTGTGAACTGCTGAAAGAGCTGGAGGCAAAGCTAACCTATATGCCACTTGACCAACCTTCTCGAGAATTTTGAAAGGTCCTATAAACCTAGGGCATAACTTGCCTCTTTTCCCGAAACGTTTGATCCCCTTCATTGGAGATACTCGTAAAAACACATGGTCCCCTACTTGGAACTCAACATCTCTACGTTTCGGATCTGCATAACTCTTTTGTCTACTCTGAGAGGCAAGCATTCTAGCTTTAATTTTCTCAATTGCCTCATTGGTCTGCTGCACTGATTCTGGACCTAGGTATTTCTTTTCCCCTGTCTCATCCCAATGAATGGGAGACCTACACTTCCTACCGTATACCAACTCATGGGGAGCCATCCCTATCGTACTCTGATAACTGTTGTTGTATGAAAATTCTATCAACGGTAGATATTTACTCCAAGAGCCTTCAAAATCCATAACACAGGCTCGTAACATATCCTCCAATATCTGAATCGTCCTTTCAGGATGGAATGTTGTACTGAATTTTAGTTTTGTACCCATTGCTCGTTGCAAACTCTGCCAAAATTTGGAGGTGAACTTCGGATCTCTATCCGAAACTATAGACTTTGGTACCCCGTGAAGCCTTACTATCTCTTTAACATACAATTCTGCCAACTGGTCCACTGAATAGGTTGTTTTAACTGGCAGAAAATGAGCAGATTTCGTGAATCCATCTACCACAACCCAAATAGAATCAGACAAACCTGTGGTTCTATGTAACCGAACCACAAAATCCATCGTAATGTCCTCCCACTTCCATTCAGGTAGGGTTAAAGGCTGCAACAACCCTGCTGGTCTCTGATGTTCAGCCTTAATCTGCTGACAGGTTAGGCATCTCGATACAAATTCTACCAAATTCTTCTTCATACCGCTCCACCAGAAGTAAGGTTTAAGATCCTGATACATCTTGGTGGTGTCGGGATGCAAGGAATATGGGGTAGTATGAGCCTCTTCAAAGATTTCATTCCTAAGTTCCACACTATTTGAAACACAAACCCTAGTTTTAAACAATAGCATCTTATTGTCTGACACTGAAAAATCCCTGGCTTGACAAGCTGAAACCTCTTCTCTGATTTTTACTAACTCTGGATCAGTCATCTGAGCGACTTTAATTCTTTCTAAGAGATCAGATTGCAGCGTCAAGTTGTGAAGCTTGCCTACTACAAACTCAATGCTAGATCTGACCATGTCCTCTGCTAACTGGGGTGAGATCTGAATCATGCTAGCTACCTGCCCGGGACCCTTCCTGCTCAGGGCATTGGCCACTACATTGGTCTTCCCGGGGTGATAAAGAATCTCACAATCGTAATCCTTTACTAACTCCAACCAACGCCTCTGTCTCATATTCAAATCTTTCTGAGTAAAGAAGTATTTGAGACTTTTGTGGTCTGTATAAATTTCACACCTTTCTCCATAAAGGTAATGCCGCCAGATCTTCAAAGTAAATACTACTGCGGCCAATTCTAAGTCATGTGTCAGGTATCACTGTTCATAATCCTTCAATTGACGGGAGGCATAAGCGATAACCCGGTCAGCTTGCATCAGTACACACCCCAGACCCTGTCTGGATGCATCACAATAAACCACGAACTTTTCTTTGTCAGAAGGCAAAGCTAGCACTGGAGCTGTAATTAACCTCTATTTCAACTCTTGAAAACTAGCTTCACATTTATCTGACCATACAAACCGCTGATTCTTTTTAGTAAGCTCGGTTAAGGGTGTTGAGATCTTAGAAAACCCTTCCACAAACCGACAATAATAACCAGCTAGACCCAAGAAACTTCTAATTTCTGTCACTGTTTTCGGTCTAGGCCAATCCCTGATGGATTCTATCTTTCCTGGATACACCTTGATCTAATCCTTACCAACAATGTGCCCTAAGAAGGACACCTGAGATAGCCAAAACTCACATTTCTTGAACTTGGCATAAAGCTTGTGTTCCCGAAGCCGTTGTAGAACCATTCAAAGATGTAACTCATGCTCCTCTTCTGATTGAGAGTACACAAGGATGTCGTTGATAAACACAATTACACAGATATCAAGGAAATCCTTGAATACTCTATTCATCAGGTCCATAAATTCTGCAGGAGCATTGGTTAGTCCAAACGACATAACTAAGAATTCGTAATGTCCATACCTAGTACAGAAGGATGTCTTCGGAATGTCCTCCTCTCGAATTTTCAACTGATGATAGCCAGATCGGAGATCAATCTTGGAGAAGACCGTCTTCCCTTGAAGTTGATCGAAAAGGTCATCGATCCAAGGTAATGGATATTTATTCTTAATTGTTAGCTTGTTTAACTCCCGATAGTCGATGCACATTCTCATAGACCCATCCTTCTTCTTGACAAATAATACCGGCGCTCCCCAGGGTGACACACTAGGCTGAATAAACCCTATGTCAAGTAACCCTTGGAACTGAATTTTCAATTCTTTAAGCTCAGTTGGAGCCATTCTATAAGGAGCCTTGGAAACCGGTTCTACTCCAGGTGCTAAATCTATTATAAAATCAATTTGCTGCTGAGGTGGTAAACCCGGAAGTTCTTCGGGAAAAACATCTAGAAATTCCCGAACCACCTTGATACCTTCTGGCCGAACAGAGTCTGGCCGAGTGGTGTCTAACACCACGGCCAGAAACCCTAGACATCCATCACACAATAATTCTCTAGCTGATAGGGCCGAAATTACCGGGATCCGAGATCCCTGAACCGAGCCGACAAAAACGAACGGTTCTTCTCCTTCTGGTTGAAAGATCACCATCTTTCTCTTACAATCAATACTAGCTGAATATTTAGATAGGAAATCCATCCCCAGTATGATATCAAAATCTGCTAAACTCATCTCGATTAGGTCAGCACTTAACTCCCTATCGTCAATTCTGATCGACACAGACCTAATCCACCTTTTGGAGATAACTAACTCTCCGCCAGGTAATAGGGTTCCAAACCCTGATTCATATCTATCATGCGATCTATCCTATTTATTAAAGATTCTGGCTACCACATAAGAATGTGTGGCCCCAGAGTCAGACAATATAGAGTAAAAAGAGTTGTTGACCGAGAGCTGACCTATCACCACTGAAGGACTGGCTTCTGCATCAGCCTGAGTAATGGCGAACACCCGAGCTGGAGTGGGTTTCGCCGGAGCCCTTGGTGCTTCAGTTCTGAGTTGAGGGCAATCCCTCTTGTAGTACCCTGGCATGCCACACTGAAAGCACCCCTGCCCTCTACACTCACCCAGATGGTGCCTTTTACAACTGGGGCACTCTGGGTAGGTATATCGGGTCTCAGAACTACCCTGTCGACTGCCTCGACCCTGGTTCCCCTGGAACCTCTTGTTCTGACCCGAGCCACCGGTTGCAGTGGATGCCTTCCTTTTCTGATCCATGGACGAACGACTACCTCCCCTGTTAAAGCCTGATGCAGGAGGGGTAGGAGCCCCGCCAACCACTAGAGTCCTAGCAGACTGAGTCATACACCCAACTGCGCCCTCGGCTCGTAGTGCCTTTTCCACCATCTCAGCATAGGTGGTTTTGTCGTCTGTAGTAATCATCAAGTCATGTTTAATCTTTACATTCAATCCATCTAAATACTTTTCCTTTTTACTGAAATTGGTTGGCACAATTCCCGAGGCGAACCTCGCCAACCGATCAAACTGTGTTGTGTACTCAGTAACACTCATATTTTCTTTCTAGGTCAAGTGGGTGAACTCTTTTCTCTTGGCACTTCTGACGATCTCATTGTAGTACTTGGCATTGAAAAGTTCCTGGAACTTTTCCCAGGTCATCGCTGTGACATCGTGTATCATGGACACCATGTCCCACCATACTAATGTGCCCTCTTAAAATTGAAAAGTGGCACAGATCACTCTATCATTCCCGGTGACACCCATGAAATTCAAAATCTTTGTAATCACTGTTAGCCACTGCTCGACTTTCATAACGTCCAGACCTCCCAGAAAAACCAAAGGTGCCTGCTTACGGAACCTTTCATACAGAGGTTCCATCCGATTCACCGCGACCACTGGTTCGGCCTGGACAACAAGGCCAGGTGCCACTGGAATTTCTGGTACAGGCACTGCAGGAGTACCCTGCTGTCTCAATCGCTGGATTTCGTTATCTTGTTCCTCAATTTTGGCTTGCATTTCTGCAAACCTGTTTTCCCAATTCTTGGCTTCCTGAGTAGCTTGGGTAGCCTGTGGCGGGTTAGCATCACCCCGGCCACGTGCCCTGCCCCTGAGACCTCTACCTCGGCCCCGAGCATTTGGGGAAACTGAGCTCCCTGACCTTCTTTTGACCCGACCGAATTGCCCTGACTCCTGGTATTTCGCCTGGCGTCCATCTAGTCTGAACAGCCTGCGTAACCAAGAGTTGGCATATTAGATCATGATCAACGAGAGCTTACTAATGCCTCTCAATTTGGAAATTAAAAACATGCGCATATTCTATTATCAGGCTACTAACATGCTGCCTAACAGGCTTTTCTTAAATCATACTATTTAAAATAAACTACTAAAGTAATAAAACCTTACTGAACCGTAGAACGAGCTAACTGTTGATGATGATTGTACATGTCGTGACAATCTTCAGAAGACAACCTAGCGGCTCTGATACCAACTTGTAACACCCTAACTAGCATAGGCATGTTGACGTGATTTTAAACGTACTGTGCAGCTCGTCGCTAATCGACGAGGTTAATGAAAATCGTGATTAATTAAAATTTTGCTATTTAATTAAAACTTATAATATTACATACAAAATATTTCAGGATCCCGTTTACAAAAAAGTACTTTATAAAAGTTTACTATTCAATAAAAAATATTTGTTGCCTAGCGACTAACTACTAAAGCACTGTTGTCCCGAGGATCGTACGCTCCAGGCCTAACCGCCCCGACATGTACAATCTTCATCAGCTCGTCCTCACGGTTCCTCAGCTTTGGCCTTGCCCTTACCTACACATAAACATAGCATTATGAGTCGACAGACTCAGTAAGAAAAGCATAATATAATAAACATACTAAATCCCGGGTTATAATCAAGCACCCATACACATGACCATAACCCTAACTGAATCAGGGACGTCCATGACAAAGTATGATTAACCGCAAATCCAGCCTATACTCACTACTCTAGTCGTACCGATGTGGTAGCAGTTAATCCATACTATCTGATAGCCTAGCATATATCTGTTGGCATCTCGGTGCAACTCTATGTACACCTCACTGTTGCCCTGATATGCTAATCTGACGGCTATATAAAATTTGCCTAACATATATCTAATATGTTAATATGATGGCAACTAACATGTACACTAAACATGTATAAGCATATGCATGACATTATACTAATCTTACCTCGATTCTGAATTCAGGTGTGTCGGTCAACCTGAGTGGAACAATCTGCTCGGCGAATTACAGGCTCCTAAATCATAATAATCACAACACTGATAAGTGACACGCTAAATCACTTCTCGGGGACTTAAACTAGAAGCTAAAAGTTTCCCTATCGATAAATAGCATGGCAATACCCTAAACAACACAAAAATGGGAAGAACTAGGGTTCCCAAATTTGCCCCAACCGGTAGACCGGTTCCTCAACTGGAATTCCGGTTCTAGGTAGAATTCTTGGAAGCCAACCGGTCGACCGGTTCCACAGGCCTTCCTAAAACCGGAATTTCGGTTTAGTGCAGGAATTTTTCAAAAATTCATAACTCGACCAATTCAACTCCAAACAACCTAAAACTCTCCAGACCTGCTCCAAATACCCCAAATAACAATTCAAAAGCAACAAAACAACCCAGCATTCACAGAATCAAAATCCACCATGTGAGCTCCAAGTTTGAGCTTCAAAGCTCAAAGCTTAGCTAACACCACATCCTGCCATCACAACCAACTAAATTCAACCTAAAACAACATATAAAACATCCAGAAACCAACCTCAAATACAAACAAAGATCACAACAGCAAAAACACCATGTTACCATACCAAATCCAAAGTTTTGAGTTCAAAGCTTTACACAAGGTTAAATCCCACCAACTAACAACAAAACCAGCTTGAATCCCCGTAAATAAACATAATTAAACATCTGGAAACAACAACAATTATACACAACAGCTACCATCAACAAAATCATCAAGCATGCAAATATTTTCTTCCTTAAATTACAAGAAACTAAAGAGAGAGTTACACAAGGGTTACCTTAGCTTGGTTTGTACTAAGAATTGAAGCAAAATACTGAGTTGAGGAAGAAGAATCAAGAACCCTAGCTGGTTCTAAGTGTGGCCGAAAGAGAGAGAGCTAGAGAGAAAAATGGGATTTTACTTTTCTTTGATTTTTTAATAAAATGAATAACTGACATACTAATCCATTTATTTCAGCCAATTTAATTCAAAATAACTCAAATAATCACATAATACTAAGTCCACTAAAGGACAAAAGCTTATGGGGAAAAATGACCATTTTGCCCCTCCCATACTAAAAGGATTAAAAAGCACTAAAGGGTAATTTGGGAAAACTCTAAATTCTCGACTAATCCCGACATTCCTAATGTCTAACAATATCGCCCCGCTAAACTAGAAATACTAAATTATGATTCTAAAGAGCCATACACCGCGTTCCATGTTGCCGGGCACCGAAAATGCAAAATTATGAAATTTCACTATATGACATAAAAATACATTCTGAATTCAAATAAATCAACGCAAATAATTATTTAAATATCAATAAATAATTTTTATAATTAAACCCTAATTATCTGCTAATTTCCAAATTTAAACTAAGCGGTCTTTACACCGACTATTCTCGACATTCCCAATGTCTAACTATAATGCCCAACTAAACTAGAAATACTAAGATGTGATTCTAATAGCCAAACACCGAGTTCCAATGTTGCCGGGCACAAAACATGCAAAATTATGAAATTCCATATATAACATATAAAATGCATTCTGAATTCAAATAAATCTCCATAAATTAATAATTCAAACCTAATATGCAAGTTTCATAATTAAACCCCAGTTATCTGCTAATTTTCAAATTAAAGTTAAGCGGTCTTTACAAAACACATACAAGTAGGAGATTTCTAAGATCGAAGATATATATCATTTTGGGATAGAATTTCAAGAATATAATCTTTTGCGCCATCCAATTCATAAGAGAAATTAGAATGACATCATAAGCAAATGATTTATAAAACATTCATCCAATGATATATATTTAAGCAAATTCAAAATGAATATGTTAAGAGGAAAAATTAAAGGATAATTTCGATTAAAATAAGAATCCAACAATGTCCCGGTAGGCGAGAGTCAAAGTCATTCTTATTTTATAAACTCTTCATTGTTTCATATTGTAAACACTAGTCTAAGTTGTCATTTTTGGATGAACAACTAGATATTTCATTTATAAATCTTTATCTATCGAGATCTAACACTATTATGTTTGTCTAATGGATGACAATCCTTTGAGATTTGTCCCATTAAAACAACAAATTAAGTTAGACCAACAATGAAGACTCGAAATTTATAACTACAATTAATAACAGAAAACAACATGGTTCAATATAAATTCATACACAATTCAGAAATTATTAAGTATTTAGCAAATAACAAAGACATGTGAAAATACAAAACAAGCACATCTTAAAAAATTTCCAAGGTTTCCAACAAACTAATACAGTGTCCCGGTAGACGAGAGTCAAAGTAATCATTCATTGAATAGAGTAGTCAACTCATATAAAATGGACACCATTCTGGCAACCTTTTATTCAATCAAAATAAGAATCAAACGTTGTCCCGGTAGGCGAGAGTCAAGGTTATTCTTATTTTAAGAGATCGTTACGGTGTTAAATGCTTCAACGAATAACCATCCATAAAGGGGACGGAGTCTAGCATCTCGAGGTTATATTGAAAACATTTAACCATGAAGGACCAACAAGGGAGATCGAATATCCTTATAACTAAAGCTCATTATTTTAAAAGAGTTGTATTTTTATTTGATACTTATTTTAATCTATTTATTTTAACAAATATATTTATTTAATTAAAATTACTAATTTAGATAACTCTAAATATAAATTTTAATTTAATATTTACAAAATTATACCCTAGGAAGATCTGAAAAATAAAAATTTATTTTCCATCTTTAGTATTAATTTCCAATAAATATTATGAAAATTACTTAATTCAAGTTGGTCCAAAATTAATAAAATAATTAATTTTCAACTCAAGTAATTTTTTTATAAATATATATGTGATAGAATTTGAAATTCAATGTATTAAAAAAAATAATACATTTTCGAAATTCACATTAAAATAAAATAAAATAAACCTGAAAAAATTATTCTGACTTATGTTGGTCTAAAATTAGTAAATTAATTTTCAACATAAATAAAATTTTCCTATTTAATTAAATTTCTTAAGAAAAATATCAAATATTTAAGTGTGTAGAACATAATCAACTTAAATATTAATTTTCTTATTTAATTAAATATATCTAGAAAAATACCAAAAAGTCTACTTAGAAAATATCTATCTAGATAATTCATAAACTAATTACTAATTTTCAAATAAAATAATATATTTTAGTGTATTTATTTTAAATAAATCATTAATGAAAATTATTTGATTTAAGTTTATCTAAAATTAATTAATAAATTAATTTTCAACTTTAACCTAATTTCAAAATTTAAAAATTTCGAAATATCTACATTAAAATAATGCAATTAGAAATTATGTGGGAATTGATTATTAAAATAACATAAAATATGTCCTGAAAATTATTCTAATTTAAGTTGATCTGAAATATACAAATTTTCAGCTTAAATATAATTTTCTTATTTAATTAAATTCATTAAAATAGAATAATTAAGTATCTAGAATGAAATCAACTTAATTATTAATTCTAATTTAATATTTAAGAAAAAAAATTTAATTTAAGTTTGTCTAAAATTAATTAAAAAATCTATTTTCAACTTAAATATATTTTCTAATTAATTAAATGTCATGAAATAGAACCAAATAATTAAATATCTTAAATAAAATAAGCTAAATTATTAATTCTATTTAAGTTCTAAGAAAAATATACTAATTTAAAATAATCCAACGAAAATTAATTTCATTTATTTTAAAATTAATTATGTTGCTAATTCAATTTTAATTAGGTTAAACCAGTATAATTAGCCTAATACAATTATTTAAATAAGGCAAACGGGCCTTCATAATTGGGGTTATTCATGTGAGAAATGGTTGGGTTCAGTATGTCCTACCCACTACTAATGGCCCCCTAACTCTCACACAAGGCCCAAAGGAGAGGAATTTAACCTTAAATTAAATAATTGTTATCCATTGAATAAGCCCAATACTAATTGGGCCTAAATAAAACTATCATAGGTAATATTTTATTCAAGCAACCTAGTCCATTTAAATATCTAGAAATAAATGGGCTTCCTATATGCATCTAAGCCCAAAAGTAAACATATAGGCTCACACAGGTCAAATTGATTTGGATGGGCCCTTTTCAGGTTACACAGCAAATACAAAATTTACCTGTTACAAATTATTTATAGGATCTATTGACAATTGGACTATGATTAAAATCAGATCATTGGATTTGTCAACAAGTTAATCATAGCAATTTAGATCAAATAAATAATAGGTTTGTTAAAAAAAAAAGTTTTGAATAAACAATATAAATATAACAAACAATGTCCATGTAAAAAATGTGAAATAAGGTATTAATATAATTAAATTATTATTTTAACTAACCAACTAAAATTTGAAAATTTAGAGTTGTTAAAAACAACCTTAAATATCTCATACAAATTTAAATTTCAAAAATGAAACTAATTTTAAAATATCTATGTTTATTTGAATTATTTTATCAAATTAAATTAAATATCTAATAAGATAAATAATTTGAAAATAACCAAATAGATATTTTCAATATCATTTTCTAATCTTATAATTTAATAAAAATAAAATAACAAAATAAACCAATTTTAAAATAGATATGTTTAGGCAATTATTATTTTAAGAATAAAATATTAAAAAAATTATAATTATCCTAATTATAAGTCAAAATATCTCAAATTAATTATTTTTCAAATTTTTACAAAAGTATCTACGTTATTTAAATATCTAAAATACTATTTATAAATATTTGATAAGTAAAATGATATAAAATATCATTTTTCTAACTTATAATTTATAAACAATTAAATATTTAACAAAATAACAAATTTTGAATTTGAAAATATTATGGTTAGAATATCTATAAAAATATCTAGGTTAATTTCAAAATTTATCAATCATTTAAATTATCCTATAATATAATTTTAATATAATATTTAAAATTAAAGGGATAAAGTTATCTTTTAATTTAAAATATTGTTTGATCTTATCATTAAATAATATATAAATATAAAAAAAAAATAACAAATTTTTAAAATCTGACCATAATTTAAAAAATAAAATAATCAATTTTTAAATTTAAACCTCAAAATATTAGAAATTAATAATAATGTAAAGACCGCTTAGTTTAATTTGGAAATTAGCAGTTAATCACGTTTTATTATGAAAATTATTTATAGCTATTTAAATAATTATTTATACTGTTATTTTTGAATTCTGAGATGCATTTTATGTCAGTTAGTAGTTTTCATAATTTTGCATTTCCGGTGCCCGGTATCATGGAACTCGGTGTTTGGCTCAGTAAAATCACAACTTAGCATGTTAGTAGGTTGGGACGGTTTATTAGACATTGGGAATGTCAGGAATGGCCGGGAATTTAGAATTTCCCAAAAATACCCCTTTAGTGTTGTTTTTGTGTGGAGGGGCAAATTGGTCTTTTTGCCCCAATGACATTTTGTCCTTTAGTGGACTTTATTTAGTTGATTTATGTGTTTTATTTCTTTAAGTGTTGGCTGAATATAAAGGATTAATATTAATTCTTTTCTTTATTCAAAAATCAAAGTTAGAAAAAAATAGAAAATTTCTCAAAACTCTCTCTCTCTTTTCCTCTCTCTTTCGGTTCCCTTTGAGCAGCAAGAAAAGAGGATTTTCCTCTTGGATTTCAAGCCCTCCTTAGCAAGTTTAAGTGTTCATAGATGTTGGTATGTTTTCTACACCTTTCTTGTATGTTTTTCTTGAAATTTTGATGAAAAAGATGGGTAATGCATGGATGATTTTGATGATGTTGCTGCTGCTAATTGTTGTTGTTGTTTCCATGTTTAAAATGTTGATTTAAGTATGTTTAGTTAGGTTGAAATACATGCTAGTTGTTCTTGCTTTAGTTGGTTAGTTTTCTTGTTAAAAAGCTATGGTTTTCAAAGTAAAAATTGAGGTTTTGGTGGCTGTAGTGTTTGCATGAATTAGGGTTAGTTTTCTGCAGTGTAATTATGCTTGTTTATGAAGTTCTAAGCTAGTTTTGAGGCTTGTTAGTGAGCTTTAGCCAAGTTTGAGTTTGAACTCAAAGCTTGGAGCTCACATGGTGATTTTCATTTCTGTGCTTTCTGGGCTGTGTTGATGCTTTAGATATGTTATTTAGGTCCTATAGAACAGGTCTGGAAGGTTTGAGGTTGTTTGGGTGTGATTCGGTTGAGTTATGAAATTTTGAAGATCTGCCTGCGAGGAACCGGAATTCCGGTTGTGCATCCGGAATTCTGGATGGGCTTCGAAAATTCCCAGAACCGGAATTTCGGTTGGGCAACCGGTCTACCAGATGGGGAAATTTTAGAAACCCTAGTTTTCCTCGAGTTTATGTTATTTGGGGTATTGACATGCTTTTTATCGATAGGGAAACTTTTAGTTCCTAGTTTAAGTCCCCGGGAAGTGATTTAGCGTATCACTTATAGTGTTGTGATTTTTATGGTTTAGGAGCCTGTAATCCGCCGCGCAGATAGTTCCAGTCAGGTTGACCGGCACACCTGAATTCGGAATCCAGGTAAGATTAGTATAACAGTATGCATATGTAGATTACATGTTTAGCGTGCATGTAGGAAGCCTGTTAGATTACATTAGATATATATGTTGGCTTCGAACCATCCAACTGTGTCACGTCGGTACAGGCTGGAGTATGACCAGCAGCCGGAGTATGACCGGTTCGACCGATTAGGCTGACACTGTATCACGTCGGTACAGGCTAGAGTATGACCAGCAGCCGGAGTATGACCGGTTCGACCGATTAGGCTGATACTTAGGTTGGTGGTTCCGTACTATTTGACGTATCATGTCGGTACAGGCTGGAGTATGACCGACGGCGGAGTATGGACCAGGCTCGGACCGATTAGGCTGATACTGTAACACGTCGGTACAGGCCGGAGTATGACCAGCAGCCGGAGTATGACCGGTTCGACCGATTAGGTTGTTACTTGTCAATAGTACCGTCCCTATGAACGTTCAGAACTCAGTACCGTGTTGGACACGGCAGTTAGGGGGACTCAGTATCGTGTTGGACACGGCAGTTAGGGTTATGGTTAGGGGTATGGGCGTCTGATCATGACCGGGATTTATGTATGAGTATTATTATGCTTTTCTTACTGAGTCTGTCGACTCACAGTGCTATATTTATGTGTAGGTAAGGGCAAGGCTAGAGCTGATGGACCGTGAACGAGCCTATGAAGATTGTACATGTCGGGGCGGTTAGGCTTGGAGCGTACGATCATCGGGACAGCAAGGCTATTTTTTTGTAATTAGTCGCTAGGCGACAAGTATTTTGTATAGACAGTAAACTTTTGTAAATGGTTTTGTAATCGGGATCCCGAGTCTTTTGTATAAATAGTTTACAAGTTTAATTAAAAAGCAAAAATTTTAATTAATCACGTTTTCCATAAACCTCGTTGATTAGCAACGAGCTGCACAGCATGTTTAAAAATCACGTAATACGCCTATGCTAGTTAGGGTGTTACAAATAATCTATTAAAAAATTAAATATTATTAATTTAAAATTGATATTTAAGTTTAAATATATTAAAAATAATATTTCATTTTGAAATTGGGATTTGAAAATTGTAAAAATTAAAAATTTGGGGAAAAATCTCACAAAAATAAAAAATTTGGTGCATGATGCACCTGCTTCGCACGAGGAGGTTGCATGCAGCAGGGTGATTTGGCTGAGATTTCTGGGCGTGTGCATAGTTTAGGCGTGCAGCATCGTGTCTGAACAAGGGGCGTGACACGGCTTCAGACAGGGTTTCGTCCCCTGTCTGCGCGCGCATCACCTCCTTGTCTGAGGCCTGGTGTGTGGGGTGCATCCACTCGACTCCAAATTCAACTCAATTTTTCAAAACTCCATAACTTTCTCGTTTTTCATCGGAATCGAGTTCAGTGAAAACTAAAATTCTTAATTTTTTACAAGGAATCCAAATAAAATATTTTTAGAACAAAAATAAAATTATTTTCAAGGAATTTTTTTGTAAAAACATTCAATCATCAAATAATACATAAACCAATAATAAGACCACTTTCTAGTTACAATTTTACCAATTTATTTCATTCACTTATTCTTCTTTTCAATAATACCATATTTTCCAATTCAACCTTATAAATGCCAAAATTATTTATTTAATAATTATAATTAATTATCAAATAAAATTGTCATTTATGTAATTTATTAATTAGACCATACAAAGTCTCTTAATTAACAAATTGACCTCAAAACCTCTTTTCTTCACAATTAAGCCCTTGCTTAGTGAAAATTCATAAATAAGACAGTCTAATTTTAGAATTATAATTGATTAATTGAAATCGATTAACTGAGACTGCAAGCAGTATTATCTCAACTAGTGAGAGGACCATGGGCCTATAAAACTGAGCTTTCAATAAGTAGATCTAGAATTCACCAAGTAAATTCTCAACTTATTAATTCCGCCTTGCGCCACTATAGATTTGGAATTGAATAGCACTCTCAGTTATATAGAACGCTCTATATGTACCACGATATAGATACGTTACGATTATCCATTGTTACAATCCTAATAGTAAAAGATCCTCTATAGATGATCTACACTAAATAGGGACAAATTTATCGTTCTATCCTTCAATGTATTTTATCCTTAAAACACTTAGCAACCTATAAATGATACTTTAGTAAACTAATATAATTACTGAAATGAGATCTCAATCATTTATCTCTATTCAGCCAAGCTCGAAGGAAATCATCTTTTCACTTCAAAATACTTATAGAAGCTATAGATTCCATATCTATGATCATCGCTCCCATTCAATTGAACTACCATGTCCTTAATCTGTATGTCACGAGAAGATCCAATTCGACTTTAACGAACAAATTGAAGAACATAAATAATACAACTAAGTTGAACCTAACCATATCAGGATTAAGATCCATAGACCTAAGAGCAATCATTGATATTGACTTAAAAAGATATAATGGTAAGTTTATGATATCTTATCTAAGATCAATATTGGTCACTTCTAATTTATTCTCCATACACTCGATACTGGTAAACTTTGCCAATGCCCTAGAAAGGACATAATGTTGGGTTTTATGCCCTAAATAAAACTCATTTCAATATAATCAGATTTAGTTATTAATATAGATCAGAAATAACATTTAATGTTGCATGGTTCACATGATTTATTTCATGATTATATGTACATAATGTATAAATTCATCTGAAACCCTTTTCACATACTTGATCCTGTTTATTGTGCTGTCAACACATTGGAAAGTAAACATGACTACGTGAATAAAGTTTCCTAGATTTATCAGACATAGGGTTTTACTGATATGATAATCTACAACAGAGTTTACTTGCATTTGGAGAAGTGCTATGTTCTTTCCAGAGCATTGGTTAAAGTAAAGCTCAGGTTGGATGCATGGAGTATGCATCGGAAGGGACCGATATTGAACTTTGACTTAGATTTATTAAACTTACCGTAATATCTATTCAAGTCAATATCGCCTAGTTGATCCTAAATCAAATGATCTTAATCCTGATATGATTAGGCTCAATCTCGAGAGGCTATTCGTGTTCTTTGATTTGTTAGTTAAGCCTACTTTTAGGTCAGGGTGATACGTACATTTTGGGAACACGGTAGTGCAATTGAGTGGGAGCGCTAGCATAAACATGGAATCTATAGCTTCTATCTGGCGAATAGTAAGCAAAGGATGATCTCCTTCGAGCTTGACCAAACGAACATAAATGGTGGAGTACTCATTTCACATAAGCTGAAATATCATTTATACGGGGTCAAGTATTTTAAGGAATAAATATATTGTAGGGTGTAACGGTAATCTAATCCCTTTACAGTGTAGATCATTCATATAGAGGATCAGTGATCACATTAGGATTAACAATGGATAACTAATGATGTGTCTATATGGTGGAACATATAGAGCATTCTATATACTGAGAGTGCAATTCTAAGTTCTATGCGTGGATTCAACGAAGAATTAATAAGTTGGTGAATTTTAGTGCTAAATTCTTGATCTACTTATTGGAAGCTCGGTTATATAGACCCATGGTCCCCGCACTAGTTGAGATAATATTGCTTGTAAGACTCATATAATTGGTTTTGATTAATCAATTATAATTCTCAAATTAGACTATGTCTATTTGTGAATTTTTCACTAAGTAAGGGCGAAATTGTAAAGAAAGAGTTTATAGGGGCATATTTGTTAATTATGATACTTTGTATGGTTCAATTAATAAATATGATAAATGACAATATTATTTAATAATTATTTATAGTTATTAAATAGTTAGAATTAGCATTTAAATGGTTGAATTAGAAAATTGGCGTTTTTGAGAAAATCAGATGCAGAAAAGATAAAACTGCAAAATTGCAAAAAGTGAGGCCCAAATCCACTATGTAGGGCCGACCACTTTTGTAGGGTTTTTCCCTCTGATATTTTCATTATTTTAATGCCAAATAATTCAAACCTAACCCTAGTGGAATGCTATAAATAGATAGTGAAGGCTTCAGGAAATCTACACTAAAATTTCTACACTTTTGATTCAGAAAAAACTGAGCCTTCTCTCTCCCTATCTTTGGCTGACCCTTCTCTTTCTCCTTCCCTCTTCAATTTCGAAAATCTTCGTGTGAGAGTAGTGCCCACACACAGCAAGTGATACCTCAATCATAGTGAGGAAGATCGTGAAGAAAGACTTTCAGCAAGAAGGAGTTTCAGCATCAAAGATTCAGAGAAAGAGATCCAGGTTCAGATATTGATAATGCTCTGCTACAGAAAGAAATCAAGGGCTAGATATCTGAACGGAAGGAGTCATTATATTCCGCTGCACCCAATGTAAGGTTTCCTAAACTTTATATGTGTTTATTTCATCGTTTTAGAAAGTTCATATTTAGGGTGTTAATAAACATACTTGTGAGTAGATCTAAGATCCTGGTAAAATAATTTCCAACAACTGGCCTCTGAGTCATGGTAATTGATTTACTTGCAAGAAATTTGGACTTTAAAACGATTGTTTGCTTGTTTTTGGATGGTATCATGTTGTATTGAGTGTTATTTGATGATTGATTGATGTTTGTAAATTTTCGTGAAAATAATTGCGATTCTGTTTCTGGAATTATTTTTATTGGATAGTATGGAAAAAATTAAGCAAGTTACTTTTTTACAGAACTCAATTTCGATTTAATTTGAATTAGTTATGATTTTTTGAAGATTCGAAAAAATCGGAGGCATCTTTGAAATTTTCCTGCGATCGCGAAAACTGTCCGTACAGCTCACAATTTTTTCGTTTTTCTTCGTTTTTTCATGCTTTTTCATGGAATTAACTTCCGATTTTTTGTGTAGTTCTATATTATACTATTACTATTCCTAATTCAATTCTAATTATCATTTTGAATTAATTTAATATTTTTTAAATTTAATTCAAGATATTAGTGTAATTTGAATTTGAAAATAGTTAGTATCTATCTTTTTGCTTAATTATCTATCTTATTTTTAAATTTGATTATATCTTATCTTATTTTTAAATTTAAGGTCAGATTTTAAATTTTTTAAATTAAATCTTTTTTTAAAATAATTTGACCTTATTTAAATTTAAAATAAGATAAGTATAATCATGTAATTTTAGATAGATATAAGATATTTTGCTAACTTTTAAATTTTGTTATTTTATTTATTTAAATTACATTTAAAATCTGAAAAAGATATTCATTTATCTTTTCTAATTTTTTATTTAATTTTTATTTATAAAATAACATTTAAATTTTAAAAGTAGTTGGCAAATTTTGAAATGATATTTAGGTTGGTTGAAACCTAATTTTTCAAAATTATAGGCTTAATTTTAAACTTAAATTTTAATTTAATTTCGATTTTTTTTTTATTTATTTCAAATTTTTTTTAAATTTTCGAAATTTTTTTTAAATTAATTATTTAATTTCAAAATTAATAATTTAATTTAAAATTAAATAAATCCTACATCCAACTATCCAGTTAACCTTGTTGCAGGAGTATGTGTTTTAGCTTGTGTGTAAGTTTTCAAAACCTATTATTACTTGATTGCAAATAGCAATGGTTACATTTTGCCAGATCTATTGATCTGATGGCTCCCTTGGTCAAGATAATAATTTGTAACAGGTATATTTACAATCTTCTTTCATCTGTGTATGACCTAGCAACATGATAGGACCCATCTAAAGTGTGCCTGTGTGAGCCTATGTGTTTAATTTTATGATAGATGCATATAGGTTGCTGTTGCTAAAATAAATTATCATAGTTCTTGATAGAATTTATTTAGGCCCATTTAGTTTTTGGGTCTATTCAATTAATAACAGTTGTTCTTATTAAGGTTAAATTCCTCTCTTTTGGGCCTTGTGTGAGAGTTGGGAGCCATAGAAGTGGGTACGACATACTGAACCCAGCACCCCCTCACATGAACCACCCCAATTGTGAAGGCCCATTTACCTGATTTGAACAACTGTACTAGGTTAATTACACTAGTTTAACCTAATAAAATTGATTAGCAACATAATTAATTTCATTTATTTTGAAATTAATTTAAGAAAATTATAGTTTAAAGAATTTTTTATTCTAAGCTAAACTATATGTATTTTCTTGTATTTAATTAAATATAGAATTATAACCATCTAGATTCTTTCTGAAGCTTAATTTAAATTTTTCATTAAATATTCCGATTTAAGTTGATATTTAGTTATCTACAACTAACCAACTTAAATCTGAATATCTTTTGGATTTAAAATTTCAAAATTAAGTTGAGAAATTTTAGGTATTGGTTATTAAGATTCTTTAGATATTTTTTAAATTAATATCTTTTCGAATATTAACTTAAAATGGAATATTTTTAAATTAAGTGGTTACAACTTAATTTTTGATATTTAATTAAATTTAAATTTGAAAATATTTAAGTTCTAGATTTTTTCTAATACAACTTAAATTAGATATTTTTTCAAATTTTGTGGAAAAGATACTTAGTCAAATAAGATATTTTCTAGATAGTTATTTCTAGACTACTTATTATTTCTAATATTAAATAGGAAAATATTATATATTGTGAAATTAATTATTTAAATAATTAATTTTGGTACAATTTATTTTAAGTATATTTTTTCCTAGTATTAATCTAGAGATTAATAATTAAGCCTTCTCTACACTTAATTATTTATTTCTTGAATTTAATACATTTAATTAATTTGAAAATTAAATATCTAAGTTGATTTTTATCATCATACTTAAATATTTATTTTTCATGACATTTAATTAAATAGAAAATTATTTTTAGTTGAAATTTATTTTTTCAACTAAATTTAAATAATTTTCAAAATATATTTTTTCTTTATTTTATTAATCAAATTTCGAAATTGCATTTCTTAAAAGCTGGAATTTCAAATTTTATTTGAAAATAGATTAAGTTGTAAATTAATTATTTATTTTAATTAATTCTTGGATCAACTTAAATCAATGATTTTTTCATTTGTTGATTAATTTAAAATAAATTGAATTAAGTATATTATTAGAAATTGAATTAATTAGTCAAAGGAAAATCTAGATAGATGATATTTTTGCTTGAAGTATTTTTCTAGTGTATTTAATTAAATAGAAAATTAATATTTAAGTTGATTTTCATCATCATACTTAAATATTTAAAATTTTTCTTATATATTTAATTAAATAGGAAAATTATATTTTTTGTTGTAAATTAATTTTATTAATTAATTTTGGACCAACATTAAATTAGAATAATTTTTCCAGGATTAATTTTTTATTTTAACATGCATTTTCGAAAATTGTATTCTTAAATACTTTAATTTTTCGAAATGCAATATATATTTATAGAAAATTAAATTTGAGTTGTAAATTAATTTATATTAATTTTGTAACAACTTAAATTGAATATTTTTCTAAATACTTATTGGAAATTATTACTAAGATGGAAGAAATACATGTTATTTTCATATCCATCTAAGTAAAATTTATAAATATTAAATTAAAATTTATTTTTAGAATTTTTCATTCTAAATTGGAAATTTTAAATAAATATATATTTAAAATAAATAAATTAAATAAAGAGAATCAAAGAAAATACAACTCACTTTAAATAATGAGCTTGATTATTATTAAGATATTCGATCTCCATTGTTGGTCTTACAAAAGTTAAATGTTTTCAATATAACCTCGAGACGCTAGACTTCGTCCCCCTATGGATGGTTATTCGTTGAACGCATTTAACACCGTAAGATTTCATTTGATAAGTGTTTTGTGAGTTTTCGTCTCTATTTAGACTCTCCCCTACGGTGACTACTTAGAGATAAACTCATAAAACATGAAACAATGGTGGAAGCTCATAAAATGAGAATAACCTTGACTCTCGCCTACCGGGACAACGTTGGATTCTTATTTTGATCGAATAAAAGGTTGCTAGAATGGTTTCTATTTTAGATGAGCTGACAACTCTATTCAATAAATGATGCTTTGACTCTCGCCTACCGGAACACTGTATCAGTTTGTTAAAAACCTTGGAAATTATTTAGGATTGTATGTTTTAGTATTTTCACTAGTCATTCCTACTTGCTATATGTTTATAATTTCTGAATTGTGTATGAATTTATATTGAACCATGTTATTTTCTGTTATTAAGTTGTAGTTTAATTTCGAATCTTCATTGTTGGTCTAACATGTTTGTTTTTCTAATGAGATAAATCCCTAATGGATTTTCACCATTAGACATACATAATAGTGTAAGATCTCGAAAGATAAATATTGTATATGCAACATCTAGCTGTTCATCAATTGATGACACCTTAGACTAGTATTTTTACAATATGAAACAAGAAGATTACATAAATAAGATTACTTTGTCTTTCGCTAATCGAAGCATCGTTGGATTCTTATTTGTAAACGAAATTATCCTAATTCCTCTTAGCTTATTCATTTCGAATTAGCTCAATAATATATCATTGGATGAATGGTCTATAAATCATTTCATGTCATTATATTTTCTCTTAAGAAATTAAATGACGCATATGATTATAATCCCGAAATTCTATTCCCAATTGATATAAATCCTCAATCTTAGAAATCTCCTACTTGTATGGGCAAATCTGACTTAGAGTTTGTATTAGTAGTCTTTGGTCCAAGATAGAATTACTCATTATATTTGGTATAAATTTAAGTCTTTGACTTTAATTTTAGATTCCAAATAGAAATTTTCTTATATTTCTAATTCCAGATACAATACAGTTACACTTTCTCAAGTGTTTAATATCCATCTTCTATTAATGGATTAAAACTGTATGGAATATGAGTTAGGTATTCTGTGATCAGGATCCACTTGCAGTATTCTAAGAACTCTTTGATGTAACTAAACCTATGTCATCAATAGACACTACCACATTTTTTTTAATCTTTGGCATTTGTATCTTGTTCATAGTGGATTTGACAAGATCAATCTTTGCAAAGAGTTAATATGCCTATATCCACTGAAAGTAGTTCATCTCATTCGCAGATGGATGTACATTCAGGGGTGGATATGAGTTTTTCGTTGTATTCTTAAAATGATAACTCTAGATTATACCTTTTAGCAAAGAAATTTGAAATGTTTGAAAAATTTCATTAATTTCTAGCAATGGTTAAAACCATTAAGGTAAGTGGTTAAAGATCTTGCGAACTGATAGGGGTGGAGAAATAGTTAGTAGATATGCAGTTCAAAGATCATTAAATTGATTTTTGAATTATATCCAAACTTACCTCCCCAGAAATTTCGAGTTGCATGTTGATGATTAGTTACTAGTCGTTGCCTAATTCCTTCTATGGGAATACAATTTCAGAATGATGTAATGATTGTATACTTAATGTAAATCATTACTAGATTCATGGATGACCTAATCAAAATCTTAAGAAAAGCTAGAACTGTTAACCATGGTTTGTTAGCTGTTCTAAGTGATTAGGAGTGGACCATCCCATTGTCAATAGATAAGAAAGTGTTTGTTCAAACAAATACTACTTTTCTAAGATAATGACTAAGTCTGAAAACAAGTAGTAAATAAAGGAGATATTTTTCTTGATTCCAAAAGTGTTCTATCATCTTATATAGCATATGATGATCCCATTGCCTCTGTTGTCTTGTCACAACCGAAGAGGTCAATACCATTTAGTTTTCTTAGACATAATTCACGGTACCTCGTCGTAGTGGGAGAGTTTCTAGGAACTCACCTTCTTATGACTTGGGAGACACTAGTGATTAAAATCCATTGTGAGTTTAAACAAGTAATGGATTGTCAAGATAAGAAACTAAGAAGAAAGCCAATAGAACTATGGTTTAATCCATTCACGTGGAATAACCTAAAGTTTTCAATTACAAGGACATAAAAGAAAATTTTAGTTAATAAGTCTATTCAATGGACTTAACAAAACTTCCTGTTCCTAGTATTATAGGTTTGAGTTTATCTAAACCTATGGCTTGTGGTATACCTGGTAATTACTTACTCTAATGCAAGCAACTTACTTTAGTAAGATGCTGAAGCATTTTCTTTCTAATGGAAATCTATAGAAGCTTCACAACTTCTTAGGTATATATTTTATTTATCTAAGGAAAAGTCTTAACTATTCCAGAAAAGATAAAGCCATGAAAGAATTTTTTATATCAACAGTGAGAGGTCTTAGATATGCTTTTGTATGCCTTAGACCAGACACCTGCTGTTGAGTGGGAGTAATGAGTAGGTATTAGATTAATCCAGGAGAAGAACATTGGAAGACAATCAAGTAAATCCTAAGATTAAGAAGAGGAACTATATGTTAGTCTATAAGAGTGTGTTTAAAACTCTTAGACTACACCATATCAGATTTCAAAATTTGCCTTTGTGCTAGTAAATCTTTCTGATAAGATGGTGGTTACTCTAGGGCTGGAATAGTGATTTTGGAAAAGTGTAAAAACCTATCTAAAGTCTCTAGGTCTACCAGAAAGGGACTGAATGTTAAGGTTGCAGGAAAGGTACTTATTCGGTCTAAGGAAAGTTCTATACATTTTTGGCATCATTCCAAATTGCCTTAAACTACTAGTGTTAATTTCCTGATTAACCAAAAGTAGTTGCCAAAGATATAGAATCCAGTATCCCAAGAGAGTAGACATATAGAGAGGAATTTCACATTATCAATGATTTTGTGATTAAAGGAAGAGTAATGGTGGAGAAAAGGTTGTGGTTAATTCAACCTTTCAGATCCTATTACGAGGAGTTTACTACTACTACACTTGATTTGTATATCAAGGTGTTGAGATTATTTGAAATGCACTTTTTGTTTTATATTAGTGCAAGTGGGAGTTTGTTGGGTTTTATGCCCTAAATAAAACTCATTTCAATATAATCAGATTTACTTATTAATATAGATCAGAAATAACATTTAATGTTGCATGGTTCACATGATTTATTTCATGATTATATGTACATAATGTATAAATTCATCTGAAACCCTTTTCACATACTTGATCCTGTTTATTGTGCTGTCAACACATTGGAAAGTAAACATGACTATGTGAATAAAGTTTCCTAGATTTATCAGACATAGGGTTTTACTGATATGATAATCTACAACAGAGTTTACTTGCATTTGGAGAAGTGCTATGTTCTTTCCAGAGCATTAGTTAAAGTAAAGCTCAGGTTGGATGCATGGAGTATGCATCGGAAGGGACCGATATTGAACTTTGACTTAGATTTATTAAACTTACCGTAATATCTATTCAAGTCAATATCGCCTAGTTGATCCTAGATCAAATGATCTTAATCCTGATATGATTAGGCTCAATCTCGAGAGGCTATTCGTGTTCTTTGATTTGTTAGTTAAGCCTACTTTTAGGTCAGGGTGATACGTACATTTTGGGAGCACGGTAGTGCAATTGAGTGGGAGCGCTAGCATAAACATGGCATCTATAGCTTCTATCTGGCGAATAGTAAGCAAAGGATGATCTCCTTTGAGCTTGACCAAACGAACATAAATGGTGGAGTACTCATTTCACATAAGCTGAAATATCATTTATACGGGGTCAAGTGTTTTAAGGAATAAATACATTGTAGGGTGTAACGGTAATCTAATCCCTTTACAGTGTAGATCATTCATATAGAGGATCAGTGATCACATTAGGATTAACAATGGATAACTAATGATGTGTCTATATGGTGGAACATATAGAGCATTCTATATACTGAGAGTGCAATTCTAAGTTCTATGCGTGGATTCAACGAAGAATTAATAAGTTAGTGAATTTTAGTGCTAAATTCTTGATCTACTTATTGGAAGCTCGGTTATATAGACCCATGGTCCCCGCACTAGTTGAGATAATATTGCTTGTAAGACTCATATAATTGGTTTTGATTAATCAATTATAATTCTCAAATTAGACTATGTCTATTTGTGAATTTTTCACTAAGTAAGGGCGAAATTGTAAAGAAAGAGTTTATAAGGGCATATTTGTTAATTATTATACTTTGTATGGTTCAATTAATAAATATGATAAATGACAATATTATTTAATAATTATTTATAGTTATTAAATAGTTAGAATTGGCATTTAAATGGTTGAATTAGAAAATTGGCGTTTTTGAGAAAATCAGATGCAGAAAAGATAAAACTGCAAAATTACAAAAAGTGAGGCCCAAATCCACTATGTAGGGCCGACCACTTTTGTAGGGTTTTTCCCTCTGATATTTTCATTATTTTAATGCCAAATAATTCAAACCTAACCCTAGTGGAATGCTATAAATAGATAGTGAAGGCTTCAGGAAATCTACACTAAAATTTCTACACTTTTGATTCAGAATAAACTGAGCCTTCTCTCTCCCTATCTTTGGCTGACCCTTCTCTTTCTCCTTCCCTCTTCAATTTCAAAAATCTTCGTGTGAGAGTAGTGCCCACACACAGCAAGTGATACCTCAATCATAGTGAGGAAGATCGTGAAGAAAGACTTTCAGCAAGAAGGAGTTTCAACATCAAAGATTCAGAGAAAGAGATCCAGGTTCAGATATTGATAATGCTCTGCTACAGAAAGAAATCAAGGGCTAGATATCTGAACGGAAGGAGTCATTATATTCCGCTGCACCCAATGTAAGGTTTCCTAAACTTTATATGTGTTTATTTCATCGTTTTAGAAAGTTCATATTTAGGGTGTTAATAAACATACTTGTGAGTAGATCTAAGATCCTGGTAAAATAATTTCCAACACATAACACTTATCGAAGGTGTAAGTATACCTTATCGCTAATTATCAAGCCAGTCTAAATCCAGTGAACTGACAAATCATGGGAATTAAACTTTTGAACATATAATCATTATTATATTCCACTGTGTTGACGACACTATAATCATGAGAAAATATATACATATTTATATATGTTCTAGACTTAATAGAACTTATACATTAAGTATAATCATGAAATAAATCATGTGAACCATGCCACATAAAATGATTTCTGATCTTTATTAATTAGTAAATCTGATTATATTAAATTGGGTTTTATTTAGGGCACAAAACCCAACAAATAGCCCTTCCTTTTAAAGATGTTGTTTGTGTTTTCTCTTATTGGCAAAGTTATCTTAATGCTTTGGACTTCAATCCTCATTTTAATGTATATGCAGGCAAACAATTCGGATTGGGTGCTTGCAGTTTGCTGGTCTCCAACTAAAGAATGTTTCAAAAATAGAATATAGATGCTGCTTTCTCTTTGCATGAGGAGAAACACATGTGTTGGAGCTCTTCTCTTTGATAACTCTAGTGTTCTAGTGCTCGATAGGTATGTCAAAAAGATCCATTTAGTTGGAGCGGGTTGGAGCTTCGATCCGACGGATCACCTCTGATCCGAAACATTCGGATACTTATTGGATCTTGGATCAAATCCGCTCCGCCCTGCCTAATTTTTTTATGGATCGGATCTGATCCAACCAGATTTCAATTTATTTAGAAAAAAAACTTAATTCAAGACTCGGACCTCAGACTCGGATCCCTTGGCACCTGGACCCAGACCGGGACTCAGACCAAGACCCGGGACCCAGACCCAGGACCCAGGACCGGGATCGAGACTCGGGATCGGGACTGGGACCTGTACCCTGACCCGGGACTCGGACTCGGACCCGAACCCGCGACCCGGGCCCGACCCGGTCCCGGACCCAGACCCAGACCCGTCCCCAAACCCAAACTCGGACCCGAACCCAGACCTCATCTGGGACGCTGACCCCGGACCTGGACCGGGACCTAGACTCGGACCCAAGACCGGATCGGGACCCGGACCCGGACCAAGACACGGGACCCGGACCCGGACCAAGACACGGGACTCGGACCCGGACCAAGACACGGGACCCGACATGGACCCAGGACCCGGAGTCGGACCGGGACCGCGACCCGAGACCCGAGACCCGAACCCGAAGTTGGTACCCAAACCCAGACCTGAACCCTGACCCGGATCTAGACTCGGATCCAGACCCAAACTTGGACCCGAACCCAGACCCGGACCAAGACCCGGACCCTAACTCGAACCTAGACCCAAACTTGGACCTTGACCCGTATAAGTCGTGTCGAATCAGATCCGATCCGAGTATTTGATCTAGCGGGGCGAGGCAGGGCAGATCCTTACATGATCTTGATCAGGCCAGATCAGATCCGACCCGGCCCATTTACACTCTAGTGCTTAACTACTATTTTCTTTTCAGTCTTCTTCAACATAGTACAACTATTGCATGCCTATTTATTAATGAATTAGATTCAACGATTGTTATACGGATATATATATAGAGATATGATTTTGTCCTGTTATTGTACTTTAACAGATTGTAATCCGTGATGTACGGCAACCGTCAGATGAGGGAGTTATTTGATTTGACGGCTGAGATTGATCTAGGGATAATTAGGGTTAAAAAGTAGAAACGTATCCTGACACTCATTTAATGTACCCTGAGACCCATCTAATATAATTCTGTGAAATTACAGGACAAAATCATATCCCTATATATATATATATATGTATGCTTGTCTTTACGACATTTGTAGTTAACTTTTTCTTTTTTTCCTTCCATAATGCTATTATTTGTCATGTTCTTTAGAGAGAGCTAAAATATTTAGATCACTCTCTCGGCCATATGTAGCTGTACGACTAGATAGTGAAGTTGTATATATGGAATTGTATTATTCCACACTTTCTTGTTTCCACATTCCTATCTTCGTGTATCTTTTTGGTTATACTCAATGGAAGATCTTCTTTTAGAAATTAATTAATTAAATAAAAAATATTCTCCAAGTATATAGCAGATGAAAAATCTTCTTATAACGCAATTCTCTCATTTTTACGCCGGCCTGAGTTGAGATGAGACAATACATACATAAATTAATTATCCTAATTGAGCAAGTCAAATTAGTAGTATATACTTTTGGGATTATTATATATAAAAGTACGGAAGTAATGACAAGTTGGGTTAGAAGATAAGCGCAAGAGATTACATGCAATCAGTGCCAACATTGACCTGTTGTCTCTTGGAGTTGGGATCATTATCACATGATCAAATGACCTACCCTACTTAAATTTGTTCATCTACTTTTTGAGCTGTACTGTTACAACCCTTTGATTCTTTTTCCGGGCAATGGTCCCCTCTTTACCTTTATCAAATTGATATGGTCACATGGCCAATCATCAATAAAAAGTACTATATGTCTTTAACATATTCATATATTAATCTGAATTAGATAGCTCTGGTTAAGGGATAAAGAGCTAATTAAATAAAGTTGATCGAGGAACATTCAATTTTTTAATCCCAAAAAGTGGAGTAGCTTTTCCAATTATCATGCTCTGAACCCGAGAGAATTATCTAAAATCTAAAATCTTAATTAAGCAAAAAGAGAAACTTTGCTAGTTAATACAAACTCATCATATGTCACTCATTTGCTGGTTATGGTAATAATGGTTGATGGGGATAGTAATAATAAAGCAGACTTCTTAACTTTTTTGTCTATTCAAGAATCTGGTAAAACATAAAGCAGACACGAAAGTAGTAAATATATTAAACCCAAACACAAGTCATATAACACTCCCTTACATACTCTTCTTTTATACAGAGTATGTGGAAAAAAATAAAATCATCCCAAATCAAAATATGTACATAACTTCAGAACCTTATGCCTGAACAAATATGAAAATAAAGCAACTTAAAAAAAAGAAGTGTGGACCAAAAAAACAAAAAAAAAAAAAAAGCAAAAACAAACATGGAGACAGCCATGAAAGCAATGTGTTACCTGTCATTATGTGCCCGAAACCATGTGAGGTTGAATTATACCATTCCATTTCTTGTCTCTCCCCTTTCATTAACCTAAAATTTATCTCATTTTTCTCCTATTGAAGCAAAATCTAACATCTTAGTAATCAAAGGACACAGAAATCAACGATTATTATATCACATATAACAACAACAGTAAAGACAGAATCCATACAAATACCCTTTTCTTTTTTCTTTTTACGAGTGAAAAAAGTACAGCTTCCATTGAAAAGGGATCACTTTTTCTTGTTCTTGCTTTTCCCATTGGCGAACATTGAACCTATTGCGAAAATGTTTGCCGGAGGAACATTCAAAACCGGATTGATTGAAACTCCATGTCCACTGCCGTAAGCTCCATGTCCCTTCTTCAATGGAGGTTTCTGATAACTACAGCTTGAAGCAGTGTTATGAGGATGTAATGACTGCACCTTGTTAGAAGCGTTAGAACTTTTCTGGGTATTCTGTTTAGAGCTGTTGGAACTTTCTTTTGGTATCAATGGGGATCGTTTGATGTTAATGGGTTTGGACTCGTCAGCAGACCCAGTCGAGTTGCTTCGAGATAACAGAGGCAAAGGACATAGAGTCCTTCCATAGCCAGAACCACAACTACTACTCCTCTTGAAACCCCAAAAGGACTTGGAACTCTGCCTCTCTTCACCTTCATTATTGGTCTCTTTCTTGGAGCTTTTACTGTTCTCCTCACGCACACAAGGTGTTTGCACTAATGGTCGATCAACTTGAGGAGGGGAAATTTGATCTACGATCTCTTGTTTCGGCGGTGGAGCAGAGGCGATCTTCTTCTTGATTTCACTGGGAATCATTTTCCCACCAGAGAAAAGCTCATCCGCTGAAGAAGATTCTTCGCTAAAGCTCTCACGAACGCAGAAGTCAAAATCAATACTGGAGTTCAGACCGGAAGAGTTCGATCTGAGAGGGCGTTGTTCGATGGGAACAACGTCGGATTGGAGAAAATCATAAGAAAACGAGATTCTGGGAGTACTGCCATTACTTGTCACCACCATAGCGGGAGACTTCTCCGAACACAGGTCAATCGCCATTGTTTTTGTATTTCACCACTCAAGAGAAGAGTCTCAGAGCCAGATGACCAAATAACCAAAATATCCAATCTTAATGAGAGAAAAAAAGATCTGGGATACTTGTCTTTCCGAAAGAAACATGCATTAAAGAGGGTTCAAATCCAACCGACAATACATAAGAAAACACTAGGAATAAAACCCTATAGAAGAAGAAAGTTGTGCGCTTGTGGTCCAAGAAAAAATGACTTGAGAAGAAAATGGGATTAAGGCCAAAGTGGTAGATAATCAAGAAAAAACAATAAAAGAAATGAAGGGGAGGTTTGGAAAGTAAGATTTGTAATAACTGAAGTAAGAGTTTTAGTTATTTTAATTTTTTTTTTTTTCTTGGTTAGGAAGGAATGATAGGCAGATAAGGAGACGTGCAGAGAGTATTATGCATCTATCGCCGGCCTTTATGGAGAAGAGAGAGAGAGAAAGAAGAGGTAAGTAAGTAGTTACGAGAGTATAAATCCTCTGTTTCCAATTCTTGACATGTATTAATGTTTCTGCTGATGTGGCATAAGAGGATTGGCTAATTTATGTTCAGAGAATGTAGAAAGTTTCACTTTTTGGAAAGTGAAAAATAATTCTTTCTACTTTAATTTATTTTCTCTTTATTATTTTAGTCTCGAGAAAAGTCAAATAATTGTAATGAATAGTTGTTACTTGTTAATACTATAATTTTTACTGTATAGTCTGTATGATATGGGGGAATATGAGTTTTATATTCTTACCAAAGCACACAGTTTTCTTCTGGTTTTATGGAGAAGTAGGGTATGTTAAGATATTTATTGAAGCAAAGAATAATGATACTGCAAAATATTTTGTACATAATATAAATGAGTAATATATGATTTGTTTTTACTATTATCAAAGCATCTATAATAAAATACTACAAAAATAATATATATCTATATGTATTTATATATATATATATATATAAATAAGAAGTACGATGGGTGAGACTGTCTAAAAATAAAAATACTTTAACGTGATGTTTTTTTTTTTATTATTCTTAATTCTCTCAATATCTACATATTTTAAAGAAGATATTAACATCAGTGTATAATTTTTTTTTTCATGTATTTAGTTACAATATATATGTATTTTACCCGGTAAAGATTGCACTTAAAATTTTTTTTGATCACATGATTGTCATTTCTTAAATATATACATTTGATTTATTAAATTTATAAACACAGAATAACATATTAAAAATAATATCAAAACTAAATATATATATATGTTATATTATCATACAGCACAACCACAGGATAGCATATTAAATTATTTAATTTATTAAATTAAAAAAAATATGTATTTGATATATTAAATTTATTAATATGTATTTCTTTGTTTTTTATATAAATATTTTTTAGTGATAAGTTTGAGTTTATATTTTTGATGATGTATGACTTAATGACTGTTAAGTCTATTAATTATAACTGTTTTCAGATCTGAAAAATGTGTTAATAAAAATATTTGAAATTCGAGATGGAATCTGAGATTAATATGAAAATTTGTGAAGGACAATATTGGTGACTAAGAGATACGGTGATGACAATGGGTGAGATATGGTGATGACAATGGGTGAGATAAAGTCAAGACCAGCTCTGAAATTTAGTGGGCCATAGAAAAAAAAAATATTTTTGGGCCCTTATTTAAAGTAAAATATTGTATTTTTCAAAATTAATAAAAAAAATATGTACTTTTAAAAGAGGACAAAAACATTTTGGCCCCAAGAGACTAGGTGAGCCTTAGGCATAGGCTTAGCCCATCTATGCCTAGGGTCAGGCATAGATGAGGTGATAACAACGGCAGATACAATGATGACAACAACTTTAAATGATCGAAATATATACATAAAAAATAAATACATTATAAGAAGGAATGTTTATTTTAATAATGATAATACTTTAATTTTTTCTCACACCACTCTATTTATTTATTTTGAAAAGTGCAATCAAAAACTCTATTATACGTTAATAGTATAAATTTTAAACTTCTTAAAAAATAAATAATAAAACACACTAATTAAATTTTTAATAATTCTAATAATAATAACTAATAATATAATGAATACATTTAAAATATTTCTTCTAAATAAATTTATTAACAAAAATATGTGATTAAATTTTTTTTACTATTATATATTAAAATTATTTTTTTTGAAGGTTTATATTTTATGTTATTATATTAATGAATAGTTATTTTTTTATTATAATACTAAGAAAATTAAGACAGTCGTGCGGGTTATGTTAACTAGTTTTTATACATATGAATTATTTTTTAATGAGTATTAGTTATTGATTATTGAAAATTTTAAAAAATAATTATAATTAAATATTAATTTAAAAAATAAGATTTTAATTTAATAACCAATCGTAAAAAAAACTAAGGTTTTAGCTTAATTTTAATATTTAATTAAAAAAAATCTCTATTTTCTTATATTATCTAAAAATATATTTATTTTTAGCATTACTTTTATCTGTCTTTATTGCTCAAACTCAACAATTTTTTATCACTCTTTTGGTTGGATAGAATAACATCAATCATATAATGCAAAAGTAAAGATTTTTTTTTTATTTGGATAGAAAAATTAAGCATGAAATACAATTTTTTCTAACAATACTCATTCATAGATAATACCCATTAGGAGTGCACTAATGTCTTAATAGATACATCAAATGTGTAACTATGATAATTACATTTATTTTTAGATATTAGATGACAATTGAATAGTTATAATTAATTTAAAAATAAACTAAAAATAAATAATAAATAACGTGTAATTTGATAGTTTATTTTCTTAGAAAATTTTATTTAAGATTAATTTTATTTTAAAATTAAATTAGTTATAAGTATTCATTATTTTTTTAATTTATTATTAAATAAAAATCTTTTAGTAATTAATTTTTCTAATTAAATTATTAAAATATATTTTTTTTTTGTGAATTAGAAATTTCATTGCTCTAACAAACTTTCAATACAATCAAAAGACCATAAAAAGTCTGTAAAATGTCTAGACAATTGTATCTACATGCTAATTACAAAGAATCAAACCATTCATAAACTATTTGAGCTACTTTTTTAGGCATCACACAAGTGATCCTAGTTTTAACTTGCCACTTTACTTCTTGAATCATCTGCTGCATTTGAGTGTTGTTTCCCTGCCATAAAATACAGTTCTTGGTTCTCCAAATATGATAGACTAAAGCTGCAGTAGCAGCCGCATATACAGCCTTTCTGAACTTGGATTTCTTGGCTCTATTTATCCATCTAATGATCTCCTGCAGTGATATGGTTGTAGCTCCCCAGCCAAGCCATGCCTTAACTTGTTCGAGACACTCCTTAGAGAATTTGCAGCATAAGTATAAATGCTCGGCTGTTTCATCAGATTCATTGCAGAGAATACATTGTGCATCTGTTGCAATCTGAAATCTGACTAGTCTTCGCCTGGTTTTTAACCTGTCTTGCACAGCTAGCCAAAGCAAAAAGCTATGCTTTGGTATGTTCATCCTCGACCACACCTGTTTACTCCAGTGACAAACTTGGTTTCCTACTGTCATATGATTGTATACATCAGATATTTTGTAATTTCCAGCAGCAAACTGACTTGTGTTGATTTGATCTTTCCATTCATTTTTGAGCTCAACTAGTTTCTTCCAATACCAACTGCTTTGAATAGGGGCCTCGTACTCCCACCAAGAGTCTTTGTTGATATAGACATTATGCACCCATTTTACCCACAAGTTGTCTTTCTTTGATGCAATTGCCCATATATTTTTAATAACAGCAGCTTTGTTCCATTCATGTATGCTCATGAAACCTATACCACCAGATTTCTTTGGCTTGCATATGTTTTTCCATGCAATATTCCCAGCACCTGCCATAACACTTTGCCCTTTCCCCAAAAAACTTCTGCATATGGCTTCAATATCAGCAACTACTCTTTTGGGGAGAATCATAACTTGACTCCAATAAGCATGGATAGTGAGAAGAACTGAATTAATCAGAACAGCCCTCCCAGCATATGATAGATTTCTAGTGCTCCAAACCTTAATTCGGGCAATCATCTTGTCCACTAACAACTTGCATTCCTCCTTAGAAATCCTTTTTGCACAAATTGGGAGACCAAGATATTTGAATGGAAGGTCTTCTCTAGTGAAGCCAGACATGTCAACCACTCTTTTAATTTCATTTTCCTCCATGCCAGTGCAGTAAATGGTTGATTTAGACTTATTTGGGACCAATCCAGAGGAATTTGAAAACAAATTCAGGCCTTGAAGCATTCGGTAGATGCTTTTAAAATCACCCCTGCAGAATAATAGTACATCATCCGCAAAACTGAGATGATTTAGTTTGAGTTCGTTGCATCTTTCATGAAAAAAGAAATCTTGTTTTTCACCAACTTTGCTCATGATTCTACTAAGATACTCCATTCCCAGAACAAAGAGCAACAGAGACATCGGGTCTCCTTGTCTTAGCCCTCTGCTTGTTTGAAAATAGCCATTCATAGAACCATTAAACATGAGTGAGAATCTTGGTGTTGGATGCAAGTCATGACAATAGCTATAAACTGTGGCGAGAATTTAAAAGCAACCAGAACTTCCTCCAGAAATTCCCAACTCATGGTATCATAGGCCTTTTGAAGATCTAATTTGATCATACAATTGGCCTTGGCTGATTTCCTCCCATAGTGCCTTATGAGACCTTGACAAATCATAATATTATGGGCAATAAACCTCCCTTGAATGAATCCACCTTGGTTTGAGGCAACCAAATCTAGCAGTATACTTTTTAGCCTGCTACATATGAGCTTAGTAGCAACCTTATAAAGTACATTGCAACAAGCAATTGGACGATAATCACTTACCAAATTCGGGCACTTACTCTTGGGGATAAGAGTAAGGACTGTAGAGTTGATTTCTTTTAGTAATTGGCTAGAATGAAGGAAGTCTATGATTGCATCAGCAACATCATCTCCCACAAGCTCCCAATTGTCTTGATAAAAATAGCTGCTGTAGCCATCTGGACCTGGAGCTTTGCCTCCTGGAATGCTAAAAATTGCCTGTTTCACATCTTCCTTTGTGTATTTAGCTAACAGTATGTCTGCATGTGTATTAGTAATGGTGGCACCACTCTCCATTATTTTGGTTGATACCTGTGTTCTCCCCTCCATGCTAGAACCCAATAGGCTTTGATAATAGTGAAGAAAAGTTGCTGTTATACCAATAGAATCTTCGACTCGAACTCCTTCTACATTAATCACTTATAAGATCTTGTTCTGGTTCCTTCTTTCATGAATACTGAATTGGAAAAGAGCAAAATTTTCATCTCCATCCTTTATCCATGCCATTCTCGATTTCAGGTGCAAGAACGGACAACAGGTTTTGTGTACATCAGCATATAGCTTCTTGGAATCAGCCTCCTGCTCCTGTAAAACTTTACTCAATGGATCCTTTTGAAGTGTAGTTTGACAATCGATTAGGTCTTGCCTGGCTTTAACATCAGCTGCTTGAATGTCAGAAAAATAGCACCTGTTTAGCTCTTTAAATGCATATTTAAGAGCTTTTACCTTGGTAACAACCTGGTACATTTTTGTGCCTTGCACATGTTGATTCCAAATTGTTGAGATAATCTGCTGAAAGTTAGGATGGGAAGACCACATCCTAAAATACTTGAAGGGCTTCCTTCCACTCTCCAAAGCAGGGTGTATAGAAACCACTGCATGTGTGTGATCAAATAAGCCTTCTGTGAGAAAGATAGCTTCTGCAGTTGGCAATAATTCCATCCAGGCCTCGTTAGCCAAAACTCTATCGATCTTGGAATAAATTCTATCAGCTGCACTCTGCTTATTACTCCACGTAAAATAGCTTCCCGAATATTTAATGTCTTCAAGGTGACATTTAGAAACACAATCTGCAAAGGCATTCGAATTACCATGCCTTACTCTTTCACCTATTCGTTCTTCCTTATAAAGGATGTCATCAAACTCCCCTAATACTATCCAAGGATCAGTATTAGAAAGACCTTGTAAACCCTGCCACATTTGCTGCCTTCCTTGTTCTTCATTAAATCCATACACAAAGGTTGCATAAAATTGATATTTACCATCAAAAGTTGTAACCCGAGTGTGGATAAATTGACTCGAGCAATTCATGATACACACTGTGAACTGATTAGGATTCCAAGCTAAGATAATTCTTCCTCCCTTATGCCAAGCCAAATTAGTAGTAAAATACCAACCCGAAAACATATTCATATATAAGGCTCCAAGCTTTGGAGCCTTAACTCTCGTCTCAAGGAGACCAACCAAACCAGCCTTTTGATTAGCAATACAATGCTTGACCATATTTTGCTTTTGCTGGCTATTGATTCCTCGGACGTTCTAGGAGATGATTTTATCCATTGAAAAGAGGAGGATCTCCCCCTCCTCCTGTCTTCTCTGTTTCCATCTGTTGCGGCTCTACGGATACTTCTGTTACAACCTCTTCTGTGAGAGAATTACAGTTTAGAACTTGGAAAAAATTGGATGTGGATGGTCCTATCATTGGCTCTTTTGCTTTAACTTTCCAGCCTTTAGTTACTTCTTGAAACTCCCCTGGTGCTGGTTGTGGTTTTTCTTCAGCTTTCCTTTTATCATTCTTGACCAGCCATTCCTGTTTCAAACTTTGTTTTTTACGACAATCAGTAGTGGCATGCCCTATTCCTTTACAATTTCCACAACTTATAGGTTTCCACTCATAAAAAATTTCAACAGGTGTATTATTACCAGGCTCATCTTCAAAATAGATAGTACCTGGGAAGTCTTGATGAATGGAAACTTGGATAAGGACTCTTGGGTAGCTAAGTTTGTCTCTCTCTTTGGTAGAATCGTCCACCATAATAGGTTATCCCACTTGGCCAATGATTTTAAACAAAGCTCTTAGCCCCTAATATTTCAACTCCAAATCTGTAAGCTGAACCCAGATTGGAATAGTACGAATATCCTCCTTTTTGAAGTTGGTATTTGGATCCCACGCCTTCATGATGACATGCCTCTTATTGAAGAATATATATCCACCATCAAGCACTTCATCATGATGATCCATTGTATCAAATCTGATTAAGAACACCCCATATGACAGAAGTCCGACCTTGTCAATCTTTCCACTCCATATGCATCTAACAAAACCATCCAAAACTGATAATGGAGGATTGGCTCCTAGCACATAGCAAACAATAGATGACTTCCAGTAAGCTATCTCATCTTCTATGTCTTCCATAGTAATCTTGACTGCCTTCTCTTTCTCAGACTTATCAAAAGTAGTCTCTAGGTTTCTCACCACGTTTCCAGATCTAAGAATTGGGGGCGTCATCGTATTTCCTCTGGCAATTGAGACATTACAATTCTTATTTTCCTCCATGAAATGAGCAAAATCAAATCAAATATCTTGTTGAAGAATCAATTTCAGGGATGATTTCGGAGACATAGGAGCTGGCAAGATGTCTCGCAAAGGATCAAACTCTGCTGCATCACGAGCAGTTGCTCCATCATCTTCTTCATCAGTGAATTCCATTGGTTCTACCCCAGGATTTCTTTCATAGACTTAGTTTTCTTAGCATCGACTGTTGAGTTAGGTCCTTTTTTCTTCTTCTTCGCAGACACTTGAATCTTCCCCTGAACTTTAGCTCTTGTTTTCGCCATACCATCAGCTCGAGAGGAGCTGCAAGAGAGAGAGCTCGAGAGAAAATTGAAAATAATAATATTTTAAATTATTAAAATATTTATAATAAAACTCTTTATAATTTAAAATTATTACACTTGGTTTTTTTTTATATATGAAAATTCATTTTGAAATTTAAAAAATAAATACAAACTAATTTGGAAGGTGTAACACCCTAACTAATTTAGGCGTATTACGTGATTTTTAAACGTACTGTGCAGCTCGTTGCTAATCAACGAGGTTTATGGAAAAACGTGATTAATTAAAATTTTGCTTTTTCATTAAACTTATAAACCATTTTACCAAAAAGTCTCGGGATCCCGATTTATAAAAAATATTTACAAACGTTTTTACTATTCAACTTTTACATCAAAATAAGGTCATCTAACGACCGTTACAAAATCTCAGCCCTGCTGTCCCGAGGATCGTACGCTCCAGGCCTAACCGCCCCGACATGTACAATCCCATAAGCTCGCTCACGGTCCATCAGCAACTGCCTTGCCTTTACCTACACATGAACGTAAACTGTGAGTCGACAGACTCAGTAAGAAAAGCATAAAAATATCATACATAAAACTGACTGCCGTGTCCAACACGATACTGAGTCCCGCTACTGCCATGTCCAACATGGTACTGAGCACTACTGCCATGTCCAACATGGTACTGAGTTTTGAACGTTCAGGGGACGGTACTATTGACAAGTATCCTCCTGATCGGTCGAACCGGTCATACTCCGCCGCCGGGTCATACTCCAGCTGTACCGACGGATAGGTCAATAGCACCGAACCACCAACCAGGTCACTGACGGCCGAACCTGGTCATACTCCGGCTGCTGGTCATACTCCAGCCTGTACCGACGTGACAGGGTTGGGTGGTTCGAAGCCTAAATACATATCTAATGTAATCTAACAGGCTTCCTACATGCACGCTAAACATGTAAACTACATATGCATACTGTTATACTAATCTTACCTGGATTCCGATTTCAGGTGTGCCGGTCAACCTGACTGGAACTGAAGCTGAACGGCGACATCGGCTCCTAAACCATAAAAATCACAACGCTATAAGTGACACGCTAAATCACTTCCCGGGGACTAAAACTTGAAACTAAAAGTTTCCCTATCGATAAAAAGCATGGCAATACCCCTAAAAACCCAAAAACGAGGAAAAACAGGGTTCTGAAAAATCCCCAACCGGAAGACCGGTTGCCCAACCGGAATTCCGGTTCTGGGAAAAATCTGAACCCTCATCCGGAATTCCGGATGCTCAACCGAAATTCCGGTTCCTCGCAAAAGAACCAAAAATTCACATATCATGACCAATTCGAACCCAATTGATCCCAAACTCTCCAGACCTCTTCCATAGGTCCCAAATAACAATTCTAGAGCATCAAACCTACCCAGAAATCCCACATGCAAAATTCACCATTGAAGACCAAGCTTTGAGTTCAAGAACTCAAACTTGGTTAAACCCACTAGCATGCACCCTAGCCTAGTTAATTCTACTTAACTAAGCATTAAAACACCTCTGCAAACTAACAATAACATCCAGCAAATATACAGAAACAAAACATGGCATTTTCTCACAAAAATCATCAATTTTCACAATTAATTTAAAAGCTTGAACAACCTAGCTACTCATGCTTCACACAACTCATTTAACATCAAAAATCATGCTTTAAACAACTTAAATCAACAACAAAACACAGCAGAAACATTTCTCAAAAATCACATGCATTATCATCCAATTTCATCATTTTTCTTGAATAAAACACAAAGGAAATAAAAGGGATCAAACCTACTTGAATTACACTTAGGGGAGGAGAAAATCACAAGCTTTGAAGAGGAAAAATCTCTGCCCTAGCAGCCCAAGATTCAGCCGAAATGAGGGAGAAAGAGAGAGCTTTGAGTGAGTGTGTGTGTTGGAATTTCTTTTCAAAAAAAATGGCTAAGTGTTGAAATTTGAGAAAAGGGAAATATAAATCATCTATTTCAGCCAAAAAAACATTTAATTAATTATTTAATTTCCATTTCATAAAGTCATAAAAGACAAAATACTAATGGGGCAAAAAGACCATTTTGCCCCTCTACCATAAAATCACTAAAATCATACTAAAGGGGTATTTTTGGGACATTCTAAATTCCCGGCCATTCCCGACATTCCCAATGTCTAAAACCCGTCCCCAAAATACTAACATACTAAGTTGTGATTTCTACTGAGCCAAACGCCGCGTTCCAAAATACCGGACACCGGAAACACGAAATATAAAAACTGCAGATGACATAATTATGCATATCTGAATTCCATAAATATCAATACTAAATTATTTAAATAGCTATAAATAATTTCATGATTAACATAAATAACTGCTAATTTCCAAATTAACTAAGCGGGCTTTACAACTATTCCCCCCTTAAAAGGATTTCGTCCCCGAAATCTAACCTGAATAACTCTGGATATTGAGCTCGCATATCTGACTCAAGCTCCCAGGTGGCTTCTTCCACCTTACTGTTTTTCCAGAGAACTTTGACCAACGCTATGGTCTTATTCCGAAGGACTTTATCCTTTCTATCTAGGATCTGCACTGGCTGTTCCTCATAAGACATATCTGACTGAAGCTGAAGGCTCTCATAACTGAGTATATGAGAGGGGTCAGAGACGTATTTTCTCAACATTGAGACATGAAATACGTTGTGCACTGCTGATAAAGCTGGAGGCAATGCTAACCGATATGCCACCTGACCTATCTTCTCGAGAATCTCGAAAGGTCCTGTAAACCTAGGGCATAACTTGCCTCTTTTCCCGAAACGTTTAATCCCCTTCATCGGAGACACTCGCAAAAACACATGGTCCCCTACTCGGAACTCAACATCCCTACGTTTCGGATCTGCGTAACTCTTCTCGTCCGCTCCGGGAGGCAAGCATTCTAGCTTTAATTTTCTCTATTGCCTCATTGGTCCGCTGAACTGACTCTGGACCTAGGTATTTCCTCTCCCCGTCTCATCCCAAAGGATAGGATCTACATTTCCTACCGTACAACAGTTCGTAGGGTGCCATCCCTATCGTACTCTGGTAACTGTTGTTGTACGAGAACTCCACTAACGGTAGGTATTTACTCCATGAACCCTCAAAGTCCATAACACAGGCTCTCAGCATGTCCTCCAATATCTGAATTGTCCTTTCGGACTGACCATCTGTCTGAGGATGGAATGCTGTACTGAATTTTAGCTTCGTACCCATTGCCCGTTGCAAACTTTGCCAAAATTTAGAGGTGAATTTCGGATCCCTGTCCGAAACTATAGACTTCGGTACCCCGTGAAGTCTCACTATTTCCCTGACGTATAACTCTGCCAACTGATCCACTGTAAACGTTGTTCTAACCGGCAGAAAATGAGCAGATTTCGTAAATCGATCCACCACTACCCAGATGGAGTCATACATACCCGTGGTCCTAGGTAACCCGACCACAAAATCCATCGTAATATCCTCCCATTTCCACTCTGGTAGGGTTAGAGGCCGCAACAACCCCGCCGGTCTCGATGTTCACCTTGATCTGCTGACACGTGAGGCATCTCGAAACGAATTCTACCAAATTCTTCTTCATACCGCTCCACCAGAAGTATGGTTTCAAATCTTGGTACATCTTGGTGGTGCCGGGATGTAGAGAATATGGAGTAGAATGAGCCTCCTCAAAGATCTCGTTCCTCAAGTCCACACTGTTCGGAACACAAACCCTGGCTTTATACAAAAGCACTCCACTAGATGACACTGAAAAGTCCTTGGCTTGACCAGCCAATACCTCATCTCGGATCTTCACTAACTCCGGATCTGACGTCTGAGCAACCTTTATTCTTTCTAACAGATCAGATTGCAGCGTTAAGTTGTGAAGCTGACCTACCACAAACTCAATGCTGGATCTAACCATATCCTCTGCTAGCTGAGGTGAGATCTGAACCATGCTAGCTACTTGCCCCGGACCCTTCTCGCTCGTGGCATCGGCCACTACATTGGCTTTCCCGGATGGTAAAGGATCTCACAATCATAGTCCTTCACTAACTCCAACCAACGCCTTTGTCTCATGTTCAAATCTTTCTGAGTAAAGAAATACTTGAGACTTTTATGGTCGGTATAGATCTCGCACTTCTCCCCATACAAGTAATGCCGCCAAATCTTCAGTGCAAAAACCACTGCGGCCAATTCTAAATCATGAGTCGGGTATCGCTGTTCGTAATCCTTTAACTGACGGGAGGCATAAGCGATAACCCGATCGGCTTGCATCAATACGCACCCCAAACCCTGTTTGGATGCGTCACAATAGACCACGAACTTCTCCTCGTCCGAAGGCAAAGCTAGTACCGGAGCGGTAATCAACCTCTGTTTCAGCTCCTGAAAACTAGCTTCGCATTTATCTGACCAGATAAATCGCTGATTCTTCTTTGTAAGCTCGGTTAGGGGCATTGAAATTTTGGAGAACCCCTCCACGAACCTACGGTAGTACCCAGCTAATCCCAAGAAGCTTCGATCTCCGTCACCGTCTTCGGTCTCGGCCAATCCCCGACGGATTCGATCTTCCCGGATCCACCTTGATCCCGTCCTTACCCACAATGTGTCCTAGGAAGGACACCCGAGACAACCGTAACTCACATTTCTTGAACTTGGCGTAGAGTCTATGTTCTCGAAGTCGTTGCGTACTATCCGAAGATGTAACTCATGCTCCTCTTCTGATTGAGAGTACACGAGGATGTCGTCGATAAACACAATCACGCGTATATCGAGGAAATCCTTGAATACTCGTTCATCGTGTCCATGAATGCCGGCAGGAGCATTGGTTAGTCCGAATGACATAACCAGAACTCGTAGTGTCCATACCTAGTGCGGAAAGCCGTCTTTGGAATGTCCTCCTCTCGGATCCTCAACCGATGATAACCCGAACGGAGATCAATCTTAGAAAAGACCGTCTTCCCCGAAGCCGATCGAACAAGTCATCGATCCTAGGTAATGGATATCTATTCTTCACCGTCGACTTGTTCAACTCTCTCGTAGTCGATGCACATCCTCATAGATCCATCCTTCTTCTTCACGAACAAAACCGGGCTCCCCAGGTGACACACCGGGCCGAATGAACCCTATGTCAAGCAACCCTTGAGCCGAATCTTTAACTCCTTAAGTTCAGCTGGAGCCATCCTATACGGGGCTTTAGAAACCGGATCCACCCCTGGTGCCAAGTCAATCACGAAGTCAATCTCCCGCTGAGGTGGTAACCCTGGAAGTTCTTCGGGAAACACGTCCAAAAATTCCCGAACCACACTGATGTCCTCTGGCCGAATGGTGTCTGGCCGAGTGGTGTCCACCACCACGGCCAGAAACCCTAAGCACCCACCGTGCAATAAATCTCTCGCTGACATAGCCGAGATCACCGGAATCCGAGATCCCTGAACCGAACCCACAAATACGAACGGTTCTTCACTTTCCGGTTGGAAGACCACCATCTTCCTCTTGCAATCAATGCTCGCCGAATATTTAGATAGGAAATCCATTCCTAAAATAATATCAAATTCGACTAAGCTCATCTCTATCGATCGGCCGCTTAACTCTCTACCATCTATCCACGATCGGCATAGACCTAATCCACCTATTGGAGATAACCAATTCTCCGCGGTAACAGGTTCCAAACCCTGACTCATATCTATCAAAGGGTCTACCCAACTTACTAAAGACTCTGGCCGCCACATAAGAACGTGTAGCCCCGTAATCAAACAGACCGAATAAAACGAGTCGTTAATAAGAATCCGACCCGTAACAACCGATGGGCCGGCATCCGCATCGGCTGCGTGATCGCGAATACCCTGGCTGGAGTGGGCATCGCTGGAGCTCTCGGTGCCTCTGGCCGGAGCTGGGGGCATTCCCTCTTGAAGTGCCCGGGCATGCCACAATGAAAGCATCCCTGCCCCTTGCACTCTCCCCGATGGTGCCTCTTGCAGCTAGGGCACTCTGGATAGGAGAAGCGAGTCTCATTACCACCAGGACGACTCCCTCTCGTTCGGTTTCCGAACCTCTTGTTCGACTCGAGCCGCCGGAAGCGTGGGTGCCCTCTTCCTCTGATCAATGGCCGAACCACTACTCCCCCTGCTAAATCCTGATGCAGGAGGGGTAGGAGCTCCGCCACCAACCGGAGTACTGGCTGAATCTGACATACATCCCACTGCGCCCTCAGCTCGCAGTGCCTTCTCCACCATCTGAGCGTAGGTGGTGCTATCGTCAGTGGTAATCATCAGGTCATGCCTGATCTTGGGATTCAACCCGTCCAGATACTTCTCCTTTCTGCTGAAGTCGGTTGGCACAATTCCCGAGGCTAACCTCGCCAATCCCACAACCGAGTAGTATACTCGCGGACGCTCATGTTCTCCCGCTGGGTCAGGTGAACGAACTCTTTCCTCTTGGCGCTTCTAACCGCCTCATTGTAGTACTTGGCGTTGAAGAGTTCTTGGAACCTCTCCCAAGTCATGGTGGTGACGTCATGGATCTGAGACACCATGTCCCACCATACCAGGGCATCCTCCTGGAACTGAAATGTGGCGCACACCACTCTGTCGTTGCCGGTGACACCCATAAAGTTCAGAATTCTGGTGATCACCGTAAGCCACTGCTCGGCTTTCGACACATCTGGACCTCCCAGGAATACCGGAGGTGCTTGTTTCCGGAACCTCTCATACAACGGTTCCAATCTGTGGGCCGCCACTACCATCTCGGCCTGGGCAGCAGGGGCAGGTGCCGCTGGAACTACTGACACTGGAACTGCAGGAGCACCCTGCTGTCTCAACCTCTGAATCTCGAGGTCTTGCTCTTCGATCCTGGCTTGCATCTCCGCAAACCGTAACTCCCAGTTCGGGGCTCCCCGATCGGCCGGGAGCCTGGGCGCCCGTGGCGGGTTCTCATCACCCCGACCACGAGCCCTGCCTCGGGGACCTCTACCTCGGCCCCTAGCAGGTGGGGGAAACCGAGCTCCCTCTCCCTGATTCGACCCCACGGAGTTGCCTCGACTCCTGGTAGTCCGCCTGGCGTCCATCTAGTTAGAACCGCCTGCGAAACCAAGAGTTGGCATATCAGGTCGTATTCAAGGCGAGCTTACTAATGCCGCTTAATTTGGAAATTAGAAATGAAACATGCGCCTATTCTACTATCAGGCTACTAACATGCTTCCTAACAGGCTTTTCTTTTTCATAACTGAATAAAATAAACTACTAAAGCAATAAAGGCTTACTGAACCGTGAACCGAGCTAACTGCTGATGATGATTGTACATGTCGTGACGATCTTCGGAAGACAACCTGGCGGCTCTGATACCAAGTTGTAACACCCTAACTAATTTAGGCGTATTACGTGATTTTTAAACGTACTGTGCAGCTCGTTGCTAATCAACGAGGTTTATGGAAAAACGTGATTAATTAAAATTTTGCTTTTTCATTAAACTTATAAACCATTTTACCAAAAAGTCTCGGGATCCCGATTTATAAAAAATATTTACAAACGTTTTTACTATTCAACTTTTACATCAAAATAAGGTCATCTAACGACCGTTACAAAATCTCAGCCCTGCTGTCCCGAGGATCGTACGCTCCAGGCCTAACCGCCCCGACATGTACAATCTCATAAGCTCGCTCACGGTCCATCAAGAATCGCCTTGCCTTTACCTACACATGAACGTAAACCGTGAGTCGACGGACTCGCAAGAAAAGCATAAAAATATCATACATAAAACCGATCCGCCGTGTCCAACACGATACCGAGTCCCGCCATCGCCATGTCCAACATGGTACCGAGCACTACCGCCATGTCCAACATGGTACCGAGTTTTGAACGTTCGGGGACCGGTACTATTGACAAGTATCCTCCCGATCGGCCGAACCGGTCATACTCCGGCCGCCGGTCATACTCCACCTCGTACCGACGGATAGGTCAATAGCCTTTGAACCACCAACCAGTGTCAGCCTGATCGGTCGAACCGGTCATACTCCGGCTGCTGGTCATACTCCAGCCTGTACCGACGTGACAGGGTTGGGTGGTTCGAAGCCTAAATACATATCTAATGTAATCTAACAGGCTTCCTACATGCACGCTAAACATGTAAACTACATATGCATACTGTTATACTAATCTTACCTGGATTCCGATTTCAGGTGTGCCGGTCAACCTGACTGGAACTGAAGCTGAACGGCGGATTACTGGCTCCTAAACCATAAAAATCACAACGCTATAAGTGACACGCTAAATCACTTCCCGGGGACTAAAACTTGAAACTAAAAGTTTCCCTATCGATAAAAAGCATGGCAATACCCCTAAAAACCCAAAAACGAGGAAAAACAGGGTTCTGAAAAATCCCCAACCGGAAGACCGGTTGCCCAACCGGAATTCCGGTTCTGGGAAAAATCTGAACCCTCATCCGGAATTCCGGATGCTCAACCGGAATTCCGGTTCCTCGCAGGCAGCAACCAAAAATTCACATATCATGACCAATTCGAACCCAATTGATCCCAAACTCTCCAGACCTCTTCCATAGGTCCCAAATAACAATTCTAGAGCATCAAACCTACCCAGAAATCCCACATGCAAAATTCACCATTGAAGACCAAGCTTTGAGTTCAAGAACTCAAACTTGGTTAAACCCACTAGCATGCACCCTAGCCTAGTTAATTCTACTTAACTAAGCATTAAAACACCTCTGCAAACTAACAATAACATCCAGCAAATATACAGAAACAAAACATGGCATTTTCTCACAAAAATCATCAATTTTCACAATTAATTTAAAAGCTTGAACAACCTAGCTACTCATGCTTCACACAACTCATTTAACATCAAAAATCATGCTTTAAACAACTTAAATCAACAACAAAACACAGCAGAAACATTTCTCAAAAATCACATGCATTATCATCCAATTTCATCATTTTTCTTGAATAAAACACAAAGGAAATAAAAGGGATCAAACCTACTTGAATTACACTTAGGGGAGGAGAAAATCACAAGCTTTGAAGAGGAAAAATCTCTGCCCTAGCAGCCCAAGATTCAGCCGAAATGAGGGAGAAAGAGAGAGCTTTGAGTGAGTGTGTGTGTTGGAATTTCTTTTCAAAAAAAATGGCTAAGTGTTGAAATTTGAGAAAAGGGAAATATAAATCATCTATTTCAGCCAAAAAAACATTTAATTAATTATTTAATTTCCATTTCATAAAGTCATAAAAGACAAAATACTAATGGGGCAAAAAGACCATTTTGCCCCTCTACCATAAAATCACTAAAATCATACTAAAGGGGTATTTTTGGGACATTCTAAATTCCCGGCCATTCCCGACATTCCCAATGTCTAAAACCCGTCCCCAAAATACTAACATACTAAGTTGTGATTTCTACTGAGCCAAACGCCGCGTTCCAAAATACCGGACACCGGAAACACGAAATATAAAAACTGCAGATGACATAATTATGCATATCTGAATTCCATAAATATCAATACTAAATTATTTAAATAGCTATAAATAATTTCATGATTAACATAAATAACTGCTAATTTCCAAATTAACTAAGCGGGCTTTACAGAAGGGTTAAAGACAGACCAACTTTCTTCTAGAATTCGAGTCTTATTGATCCGATCGAAAAGACATATATATATATATATAAACTAGTAAACAATTTGTGCTTCATGGTGAATATTAAAAAGATATATAAATTATTTACAAAAAATAAATTATATTTATTATTTAATGATAACTAAATCTTAAAATAGTATAAAATTTTAACCTTTTTAACTTTTCATAGAACTCATAGAAGATGTCATGTAATATCCGGGAAACCTAATTATGATAATTAAGATTTATCATATATTATGGGTTAATTAAGTAGTAATGAGTAGGATGATGATCCTGCTAACTTAATTTAACATAAACAATAAATTTTGTTATAAGTGGATAAATAAATGTAATTTGTTAATTAGGGAAATTTAATTGAAATATGCGGATATAATGTAAGTTATTTGTGAAATAAAAATATTTTTCGGTTCACCGACCTTAGAGATCCGATTGGAGGCTAAATTGTCACAACAGTTTTAGTTAGTAATATTGATGGGATCATTGAGATAAGTCGATTTTAGAAATATTATGGTATTCGGAGTTGACCAAATTTCCAAAAATTTAGAGATTTTTCAGTGGTTAAAAAATAATAAGAAAACTATGAAAATAAAATTTTTGTTAATAATATTATCATTATTCTATATTATATATTATGTTTTTAAAAATGTATCAGTTAAGTAATATATATATATATATTAAGTTTATAAACTGAAGAACGAAAGAAATGAAATTCTCTTTTCTCCTTTTTGCGACACTCTCCTCCTTTAATGTACTTTCTTTGATTTTCAACTTGAAACCTAGTATTTCAAACTCTGGTAGTAGCGCGATAGTAAATCATAAAGGAAAAAATTAAGGTAAGGATTGGTTTCGTTTTAAGTTGAAAACGATTAGTTTTATATAGTGACTTTGTGATTTAGACTAGTTATAGAGATTCTGATTTCATAGAATTGTTCTTGGGTAGCTGTAGGACTAGTTTTGATGTTTATTTGTTGAATTTGAGGTGATTTTGAGTTAGAAATCGAGTTTGGAACTTTTTAAAGCTTAAGTTTGAGCTTTAATGGTGTTTTCCGTTTCAGGGCTCGCTTTTAATTTCAATTACATTAGGATTGTAGTATCTATGGTATGTATGTCTCCTGTGAAGTTTTGAATGATTTGGATAGGTTTTCAGGGGTGTCTGGGTGAATGCAAAATTTGGGATTTTCGTGTTAGACTGTTTTTAGAAATTCCTTAGAGATCAGAAATCGTATTTTTGTCATAACTTTCACTCGAGTGTCAGTTTTGGACGTTCGTGTTGGAATATGTTTTACTAGGATCTAGATTTACTACCATGTATGTTGTTTAACATCTTAAATATGAATTCCTAAAACAATGTAAATAAACACATAAAGTTTGAGAAACCTTACATTGGGTACAGCGTAATTATAATGGATCATTCCGCTCAGATCTCTAACTCTTGTATCCTGTCTGTAGAAGAGTATCACCAAGATCTGAGCCCGAATCTCCTTCTCTTGAATTTGGATTCTTCACAGCGTTACACACTATGATTGAGTACCACTAGATGTGTGTGGGCACTTACTCTATCACTATAGGGTTTAAAATTATGAAGAGAGAAAGAGAGAAGAATGGATCGAATGGGATAGAATAGATGACTCAAAATTTTGACTGAAGGCAAAAGTTCTCATCTTTTTTTAATTTGAGGCCATCACTATCTATTTATATGCAACCACCTAGGTTTAGGTTTGCATTATTTGGCATTAAAAAAAATAAAATAAATGGTAAAATGGAGCAATAGTGGCCGACCATAGAATGTGGGCCCCCACTTTGCAATTTTACTATTTTTCCAACTATTTATCTTATTTTCTCAAAAATACCATTTTTCTAATTCAACCACAAAAATGCCAAAACTATTTATTTAATAATTAAAATTAATTATCAAATAAAATTGCCATTTAACATATTTATTAATTAGACTTAATAAAGTCTCTTAATTAACAAATAAACCCTAGAATCTCTTTTCTTCACAATTAAGCCCTAGATTAGTGAAAATTCATAAACTAGACATAGGCTAATTTTGGAATTATAATTGATTAATTAAAATCAATTAACTGAGTCTTACAAGTAGTATTGTCTCAACTAGTATGGGGACCATGGGCCTATACAACCGAGCTTCCAATAAACAGATCTAGAATTTACCAACTAAATTCCCTAACTAATTAATTCCTTATGGCATCCACCATAGAACTTGGAATTACACTCTCAATCATATAGAACGCTCTATAGGTTCCACGATATAGATACACTATAAACATTTAACCATCGTTCTAATCTCAATAATCAAAGATTTTTCTACAGATGATTTACACTGAGTAGGGATAAATTTACCGTTTCACCCCTCAATGTATTTTATTCTTAAAACATTTAGCTTCCTATAAATGATATTTCAGTGAACTAATATAATCACTGAAACAAGAGCTCTTCCATTTATCTCTATTAAGGCAAGCTCGAAAGAAATCATCATTTCACTTCTATGTCCAGATAGAAGCTATAGATCTATATCTATGTTTAGCGCTCCCACTCAATTGTACTATCATGTTCCCAAAATGTACGTATCACCCGGACCAAAAATTAGGCTTAACTAACAAATCAAAGAACACAAATAGCACTCCTGAGATTTAACCTAACCATGTCATGATTTTGATCTAAGATCAACAAGTGATATTTACTTAGAAAGATACAACGGTAAGATTATAATATCTTTACCAAGATAAATATCAGTGCCAGTCCAATATATACTCCATACATCCAAAACTAGCATACTTCGCCAATGTTAGGAAAGAACATAACACTTATCCAAGGTGTAAGTATACTTTATCGCTGATTATCACATCAGTGTAAATCCAGTGCACTCATGAATCAAGGAAATTACCTTTTGAAGCATATAATCACAATTATATTCCACTATGTTGACATCACTGTAATTGTGAATAACTATATTGTTGGGTTTTATGCCCTAAATAAAACTCATTTCAATATAATCAGATTTACTTATTAATATAGATCAGAAATAACATTTAATGTTGTATGGTTCACATGATTTATTTCATGATTATATGTACATAATGTATAAATTCATCTGAAACCCTTTTCACATACTTGATCCTGTTTATTGTGCCGTCAACACATTGGAAAGTAAACATGACTATGTGAATAAAGTTTCCTAGATTTATCAGACATAGGGTTTTACTGATATGATAATCTACAACAGAGTTTACTTGCATTTGGAGAAGTGCTATGTTCTTTCCAGAGCATTGGTTAAAGTAAAGCTCAGGTTGGATGCATGGAGTATGCATCGGAAGGGACCGATATTGAACTTTGACTTAGATTTATTAAACTTACCGTAATATCTATTCAAGTCAATATCGCCTAGTTGATCCTAGATCAAATGTTTTTAATCCTGTTATGATTAGGCTCAATCTTGAAAGGCTATTCGTGTTCTTTGATTTGTTAGTTAAGCCTACTTTTAGGTCAGGGTGATACGTACATTTTGGGAACACGGTAGTGCAATTGAGTGGGAGCGCTAGCATAAACATGGAATCTATAGCTTCTATCTGGCGAATAGTAAGCAAAGGATGATCTCCTTCGAGCTTGACCAAACGAACATAAATGGTGGAGTACTCATTTCACATAAGCTGAAATATCATTTATACGAGGTCAAGTGTTTTAAGGAATAAATAAATTGTAGGGTGTAACGGTAATCTAATCCCTTTACAGTGTAGATCATTCATATAGAGGATCATTGATCACATTAGGATTATAACAATGGATAACTAATGATGTGTCTATATGGTGGAACATATAGAGCATTCTTTATACTGAGAGTGCAATTCTAAGTTCTATGCGTTGATTCAACGAAGAATTAATAAGTTAGTGAATTTTAGTGCTAAATTCTTGATCTACTTATTGGAAGCTCGGTTATATAGACCCATGGTCCCCGCACTAGTTGAGATAATATTGCTTGTAAGACCCATATAATTGGTTTTGATTAATCAATTATAAATCTCAAATTAGACTATGTCTATTTGTGAATTTTTCACTAAGTAAGGGCAAAATTGTAAAGAAAGAGTTTATAGGGGCATATTTGTTAATTATGATACTTTGTATGGTTCAATTAATAAATATGATAAATGACAATATTATTTAATAATTATTTATAGTTATTAAATAGTCAGAATTGGCATTTAAATGGTTGAATTAGAAAATTGGCGTTTTTGAGAAAATCAGATGCAGAAAAGATAAAACTGCAAAATTGCAAAAAGTGAGGCCCAAATCCACTATGTAGGGCCGGCCACTTTTGTAGGGTTTTTTCCTCTGATATTTTCATTATTTTAATGCCAAGTAATAATAGATAGTGAAGGCTTCAGGAAAATTACACTTTTCTTCTGACACTTCTGATTCAGAAAAAACTGAGCCTTCTCTCTCCATATCTTTGGCCGAACCCACTCTCTCTCTCTCTTCCTCATTGAGATTTCAAAATACTTAGTTTATGAGTAGTGCCCACACACAGCAAGTGATACCTCAATCATAGTGAGGAAGATCGTGAAGAAAGACTTTCAGCAAGAAGGAGGTTTCAGCATCAAAGATTCAGAAAAAGAGATCCAGGTTCAGATATTGATAATGCTCTGCTACAGAAAGGAATCAAGGGCTAGATATCTGAACGGAAGGAGTCATTTAATTCCGCTGCACCCAATGTAAGGTTTCCTAAACTTTATATGTGTTTATTTCATCGTTTTAGAAAGTTCATATTTAGGGTGTCAATAAACATACTTGTGAGTAGATCTAAGATCCTGGTAAAATAATTGCAACAACTGGTATCAGAGCCATGGTAATTGATTTACTTGCAAGAAATTTGGACTTTAAAACGATTGTTTGTTTGTTTTTGGATGGTATCATGTTGTATTGAGTGTTATTTGATGATTGATTGATGTTTGTAAATTTTCGTGAAAAATAATTGCGATTCTGTTTCTGGAATTATTTTTATTTGATAGTATGGAAAAAATTAAGCAAGTTACTTTTTTACAGAACTCAATTTCGATTTAATTTGAATTAGTTATGATTTTTTGAAGATTTGAAAAAATTGGAGCTGTGCTGAAATTTTCCTGCGATCGCGAAAACTGTCCGTACAACTCACAATTTTTTCGTTTTTCTTCGTTTTTTCATGCTTTTTCATGGAATTAACTTCCGATTTTTTGTTTAGTTCTGTATTTGTACTATTACTATTCCTAATTCAATTCTAATTATCATTTTGAATTAATTTAATATTTTTTAAATTTAATTCAAGATATTAGTGTAATTTGAATTTGAAAGTAGTTAGTATCTATCTTATTTGCTTAATAATCTATCTTATTTTTAAATTTGATTATAATCTATCTTATTTTTAAATTTAAGGTCAGATTTTAAATTTTTAAATTAATTTTTTTTAAATAATTTGACCTTATTTAAATTTAAAATAAGATAACTATAATCATGTAATTTTAAAAAGATGTTAGATATTTTGCTAACTTTTAAATTTTGTTATTTTATTTATTTAAATTACATTTAAAATCTGAAAAAGATATTTATTTATCTTTTTTAATTTTTTATTTAATTTTTATTTATAAAATAACATTTAAATTTTAAAAGTAGTTAGCAAATTTTGAAATGATATTTAGGTTGGTTGAAACCTAATTTTTCAAAATTGTAGGTTTAATTTTAAATTTAATTTTTTTTTTTAAAATTTCGAATTATTCAATTTTTTTTTTTAAATTTTCGAAAATTATTTTTTTTATTATTAATTATTTCGAAATTAATAATTTAATTTAAAATTAAATAAATCCTACATCCAACTATCCAGCTAACCTTGTTGCAGGAGTATGTGTTTTAACTTGTTTGTAAGTTTTCAAAACCTATTATTACTTTATTGCAAATAGCCATGGTTACTTTTTGCCAGATCTAATGATCTGATGGCTCCCTTGGTCAAGTAAATAATTTGTAACAGGTATATTTACAATCTTCTTTCATCTGTGTATGACCTAGCAACATGATAGGACCCATCCAAAGTGTGCCTGTATGAGCCTATGTGTTTAATTTCATTATAGATGCATATAGGTTGTTGTTGCTAAAATAAATTATCATAGTTCTTGATAGAATTTATTTAGGCCCATTTAGTTTTTGGGCCTATTCAATTAATAACAGTTGTTCTTATTAAGGTTAAATTCCTCTCTTTTGGGCCTTGTGTGAGAGTTGGGAGCCATAGTAGTGGGTACAACATACTGAACCCAGCACCCCCTCACATGAACCACCCCAATTGTGAAGGCCCATTTGCCTGATTTGAATAACTGTACTAGGTTAATTAAACTAGTTTAACCTAATAAAATTGATTAGCAACATAATTAATTTCATTTATCTTGAAATTAATTTAAGAAAATTATAGTTTAAAGAATTTTTTATTCTAAGCTAAACTATATGTATTTTCTTGTATTTAATTAAATATAGAATTATAACCATCTAGATTCTTTCTGGAGCTTAATTTAAATTTTTCATTAAATATTCCTATTTAAGTTGATATTTAGTTATCTTCAACTAACCAACTTAAATCTGAATATCTTTTGGATTTAAAATTTCAAAATTAAATTGAGGAATGTTAGGCATTGGTTATTAAGATTCTTTAGATATTTTTTAAGTTAATATCTTTTCGAATATTAACTTAAAATGGAATATTTTAGATATTTTTTTTTTAAGTTAATATCTTTTCGAATATTAACTTAAAATGGAATATTTTCAAATTAAGTGGTTATAACTTAATTTTTCATATTTAATTAAATTTATATTTGAAAAATATTTAAGTTCTAGATTTTTTCTAATACAACTTAAATTAGATATTATTTTTTCAAATTTTGTGGAAACAATACTTAGTTAAATAAGATATTTTCTAGATAGTTATTTCTAGACTACTTAATATTTCTAATATTAAATAGGAAAATATTATACATTGTGAAATTAATTATTTTAAATAATTAATTTTGGTACAATTTATTTTTTCATAGTATGAAACTAGAGATTAATAATTAAGCATTCTCTACACTTAATTATTTATTTCTTGAATTTAATACATTTAATTAATTTGAAAATTAAGTATCTAAGTTGATTTTCATCATGATACTTAAATATTTCTTTTTCATGACACTTAATTAAATAGAAAATTATTTTTAGTTGAAATTTATTTTTTCAACTAAATTTAAATAATTTTCAAAATATATTTTTTCTTTATTTTATTAATCAAATTTCGAAATTGCATTTATTAAATGCTGGAATTTCGAATTTTATTTGAAAAATAGATTAAAGTTGTAAATTATTTATTTTAATTTTGGACCAACTTAAATCAATGATTTTTTCATTTGATGATTAATTAAAATACATGAAGTAAAATATATTTTTCTTTATTTTATTAATCAATTTTCGAAATTGCATTTCATAATGCAAGATGATTTTGAATTTATCTTGAAAAATAGATTAAGTTGTAAATTAATTATTTATTTTAATTAATTCTTGGATCAACTTAAATCAATGATTATTTCATTTATTGATTAATTTAAAATAAATTGAATTAAAGTATATTATTAGAAATTGAATTAATTAGTCAAAGGAAAATCTAGATAGATGATATTTTTGCTTAAAGTATTTTTCTACTGTATTTAATTAAATAGAAAATTAATATTTAAGTTGATTTTCATCATCATACTTAAATATTTGAAAATTTTCTTATATATATTTAAATAAATAGGAAAATTATATTTTTTGTTGTAAATTAATTTTATTAATTAATTTTGGGCCAACATTAAATTAGAATAATTTTTGCAGGATTTATTTTTTATTTTAACATGCATTTTTTGAAAATTGTATTCTTAAATACTTTAATTTTTCAAAATGCAATATATATTTATAGAAAATAAAATTTGAGTTGTAAATTAATTTAAATTAATTTTGTAACAACTTAAATTGAATATTTTTCTAAATATTTATTGGAAATTATTACTAAGATGGAAATAATTCATGTTATTTTCATATCCATCTAAGTAAAATTTATAAATATTAAATTAAAATTTATATTTAGAATTTTTCATTCTAAATTGGAAATTTTAATTAAATAAATATATATTTAAAATAAATAGAATGAATAAAGAGAATCAAAGAAAATACAACTCTTTTTAAATAATGAGCTTTTAATCAAAAGACATTCGATCTCCATTGTGGGTTTTACACCGCGTTTGTTTTAGTGAGTAATCCTCCCTAATGGAGGAACGTTCATTAGCAATTTCGCACCGTTTAATCTCGAATGATAAGTAGTTTGTAAGTGTTTTGTATGGTATAGATCACCCTAATGGTGGCGACCATACTTGACTTGCAAATTATGAAACAATGGTGGAAGCTCATAAGATAGAATTGCCTTGACTCTCGCCTAAACGGGACAACGCTGAATTCCAATCTTGATCGAATAAAAGGTTGCTAGAATGGTTATCATTTTAGATGAGCTGACAACTCTATTCAATGGATGATGCTTTGACTCTCGCCTAAACGGGACACTGTATCAGTTTGTTGAAAAACCTTGGAAATTATTTAGGATTGTAAGTTTTAGTATTTTCACTTGTCATTCCTACTTGCTATATGTTTATAATTTCTGAATTGTGTATGAATTTATATTGAACCATGTTATTTTCTGTTATTAAGTTGTAGTTTAATTTCGAATCTTCATTGTTGGTCTAACTTGGCTTGTTTATCTAATGAGATAAATCCCTAGTGGATTTTCACCATTAGACATACATAATAGTGTTAGATCTCGAAAGATAAATATTGTATATGCGACATCTAGCTGTTCATCAATTGATGACACCTTAGACTAGTATTTTTAGAATATGAAACAAGAAGATTACATAAATAAGATTACTTTGTCTTTCGCTAATCGAAGCATCGTTGGATTCTTATTTATAAACGAAATTATCCTAATTCCTCTTAGCTTATTCATTTCGAATTAGCTCAATAATATATCATTGGATGAATGGTCTATAAATCATTTCATTATATTTTCTCTTAAGAAATTAAATGACGTATATGATTATAATCCTGAAATTCTATTCCCAATTGATATAAATCCTCAATCTTAGAAATCTCCTACTTGTATGGGCAAATCTGACTTAGAGTTTGTATTAGTAGTGCTGGTCCAAGATAGAATTACTCATTATATTTGGTATAAATTTAAGTCTTTGACTTTAATTTTAGATTCCAAATAGAAATTTTCTTATATTTCTAATTCCAGAATACAATACAGTTACACTTTCTCAAGTGTTTAATATCCATCTTCTATTAGTGGATTAAAACTGTATGGAATATGAGTTAGGTATTCTGTGACCAGGATCCACTTGCAGTATTCTAAGAACTCTTTGATGTAACTAAACCTATGGCATCAATAGACACTTCCACATTTTTTTTAATCTATGGCATTTGTATCTTGTTCATAGTGGATTTGACAAAATCAATCTCTGCAAAGAGTTAATATGCCTATATCCACTGAAAGTAGTTCATCTCATTCACAGATGGATGTACATTCAGGGGTGGATATGAGTTATTCGTTGTATTCTTAAAACGATAACTCTAGATTATACCTTTTAGCAAAGAAATTTGAAATGTTTGAAAAATTTCATTAATTTCTAGCAATGGTTAAAACCATTAAGGTAAGTGGTAAAAGATCTTGCGAACTGATAGGGGTGGAGAAATAGTTAGTAGATATGCAGTTCAAAGATCATTAATTTGATTTTTGAATTATATCCAAACTTACCTCCCCAGAAATTTTGAGTTGCATGTTGATGATTAGTTACTAGTCGTTGCCTAATTCCTTCTTTGGTAATACAATTTCAGAATGATGTAATGGTTGTATACTTAATGTAAATCATTACTAGATTCATGGATGACCTAATCAAAATCTTAAGAAAAGCTAGAACTGTTAACCATGGTTTGTTAGCTATTCTAAGTGATTAGGGGTGGACCATCCCATAGTCAATAGATAAGAAAGTGTTTGTTCAAACAAATACTACTTTTCTAAGAAAATGACTAAGTCTGAAAAACAAGTAGCAAATAAAGGAGATATTTAATTCTTGATTCCAAAAATGATCTATCATCTTACATATGATGATCCCACTGCCTCTGTTGTCTTGTCAAAACTAAAGAGGTTAATACCATTTAGTTTTCTTCGACATAATTCACGGTACCTTGTCGTAGTGGGAGAGTTTCTAGGAACTCACCTTCTTATGACTTGGGAGACACTAGTGATTAAAATCCATTGTGAGTTTAAACAAGTATTGGATTGTCAAGATAAGAAACTAAGAAGAAAGCCAATAGAACTATGGTTTAATCCATTCACATGGAGTAACCTTAAGTTTTCTATTACAAGGACATAAAAGGAAATTTACGTTTATAAGTCTATTCAATGGACTTAACAAAACTTCCTGTTCCTAGTATTATAGGTTTGAGTTTATCTAAACCTATGGCTTGTGGTATACCTAGTAATTACTTACTCTAATGCAAGCAACTTACTTTAGTAAGAAGCTGAAGCATTTTCTTTCTAATGGAAATCTATAGAAGCTTCACAACTTCTTAGACATAGATTTTATTTATCTGAGGAAAAGTTTCAACTATTCCAGAAAAGATAAAGCCATGAAAGAATTTCTTAAATAAACAGTGAGAGGTCTTAGATATGCTTTTGTATGCCTTAGACCAGACATCTGCTGTTCAGTGGGAGTAATGAGTAGGTATCAGATTAATCCAGGAGAAGAACATTGAAACACAATCAAGTAAATCCTAAGATTAAGAAGAGGAACTATATGTTAGTCTATAAGGGTGTGTTTAAAACTCTTAGACTACACCATATCAGATTTCGAAATTTGCCTTTGTGCTAGAAAATCTTTCTGATAAGATGGTGGTTACTCTGGGGGTGGAATAGTGATTTTGGAGAAGTGTAAAAACCTATCTGAAGTCTCTAAGTCTACCAGGAAGGGACTGAATGTTAAAGTTGCAGGAAAGGTACTTATTCAGTCTAAGGAAAGTTCTATACATCTTTGGCACCATTCCAAATTGCCTTAACTACTAGTGTTAATTTCTTGATTAACCAAAAGTAGTTGCCAAAGGTATAGAATCCAGTATCCCAAGAGAGTAGACATAAAGAGAGGAATTTCACATTATCAATGATTTTGTGATTAAGGAAGAGTAATGGTGGAGAAAAGGTTGTGGTTAATTCAACCTTTCAGATCCTATTACGAGGTGTTTACTACTACTACACTTGATTTGTATATCAAGTTGTTGAGATTATTTGAAACGCACTTTTTGTTTTATATTAGTGCAAGTGGGAGTTTGTTGGGTTTTATGCCCTAAATAAAACTCATTTCAATATAATCAGATTTACTTATTAATATAGATCAGAAATAACATTTAATGTTGCATGGTTCACATGATTTATTTCATGATTATATGTACATAATGTATAAATTCATCTGAAACCCTTTTCACATACTTGATCCTGTTTATCGTGCCGTCAACACATTGGAAAGTAAACATGACTATGTGAATAAAGTTTCCTAGATTTATCAGACATAGGGTTTTACTGATATGATAATCTACAACAGAGTTAACTTGCATTTGGAGAAGTGCTATGTTCTTTCCAGAGCATTGGTTAAAGTAAAGCTCAGGTTGGATGCATGGAGTATGCATCGGAAGGGACCGATATTGAACTTTGACTTAGATTTATTAAACTTACCGTAATATCTATTCAAGTCAATATCGCCTAGTTGATCCTAGATCAAATGTTCTTAATCCTGTTATGATTAGGCTCAATCTTGAAAGGCTATTCGTGTTCTTTGATTTGTTAGTTAAGCCTACTTTTAGGTAAGGGTGATACGTACATTTTGGGAACACGGTAGTGCAATTGAGTGGGAGCGCTAGCATAAACATGGAATCTATAGCTTCTATCTGGCGAATAGTAAGCAAAGGATGATCTCCTTGGAGCTTGACCAAACGAACATAAATGGTGGAGTACTCATTTCACATAAGCTGAAATATCATTTATACGGGGTCAAGTGTTTTAAGGAATAAATACATTGTAGGGTGTAACGGTAATCTAATCCCTTTACAGTGTAGATCATTCATATAGAGGATCATTGATCACATTAGGATTATAACAATGGATAACTAATGATGTGTCTATATGGTGGAACATATAGAGCATTCTATATACTGAGAGTGCAATTCTAAGTTCTATGCGTTGATTCAACGAAGAATTAATAAGTTAGTGAATTTTAGTGCTAAATTCTTGATCTACTTATTGGAAGCTCGGTTATATAGACCCATGGTCCCCGCACTAGTTGAGATAATATTGCTTGTAAGACTCATATAATTGGTTTTGATTAATCAATCATAAATCTCAAATTAGACTATGTCTATTAGTGAATTTTTCACTAAGTAAGGGCGAAATTGTAAAGAAAGATTTTATAGGGGCATATTTGTTAATTATGATACTTTGTATGGTTCAATTAATAAATATGATAAATGACAATATTATTTAATAATTATTTATAGTTATTAAATAGTTAGAATTTGCATTTAAATGGTTGAATTAGAAAATTGGTGTTTTTGAGAAAATCAGATGCAGAAAAGATAAAACTGCAAAATTGCAAAAAGTGAGGCCTAAATCCACTATGTAGGGCCGACCACTTTTGTAGGGTTTTTCACTCTGATATTTTCATTATTTTAATGTCAAATAATTCATACCTAACCCTAGTGGAATGCTATAAATAGATAGTGAAGGCTTCAGGAAAATTACACTTTTCTTCTGACATTTCTGATTCAGAAAAAACTGAGCATTCTCTCTCCCTATCTTTGGCCGAACCCACTCTCTCTCTCTCTCTCTCTTCCTCATTGAGATTTCGAAATACTTAGTGTATGAGTAGTGCCCACACACAGCAAGTGATACCTCAATCATAGTGAGGAAGATCGTGAAGAAAGACTTTCAGCAAGAAGGAGGTTTCAGCATCAAAGAATCAGAAAAAGAGATCCAGGTTCAGATATTGATAATGCTCTGCTACAGAAAGGAATCAAGGGATAGATATCTGAACGGAAGGAGTCATTTACTTCCACTGCACCCAATGTAAGGTCTCCTAAACTTTATATGTGTTTATTTCATCTTTTTAGAAAGTTCATATTTAAGGTGTTAATAAACATACTTGTGAGTAGATCTAAGATCCTGGTAAAATAATTCCAGCATATATGTTATGGACTTAACAGATTTTGTACACATTAAACCATAAACATGAAAACTGTTGGAATATGTTTAATCAGGATCTAGATTTACTACCATGTATGTTATTTAACATCCTAAATATAAATCTCTAAAACAACGTAAATAAACACATTTAAAGTTTCAGAAACCTTTCAGTGGGTGCAGCGGAATTAATAATGGCTCCTTCCACTCATATCTCTAACCCTTGTATCCTTTCTGTAGCAGAGTATCACCAAGATCTGAGCCCGAATCCCCTTCTCTTGAATCTGGATTCTTCACAACCTTACACACTATGATTAAGTACCACTTGATGTGTGTTGGCACTTACTCTATCACTATAGGGTTTGAAAATATGAAGAGAGAAAGAGAGAAGAGTGGTTCGAATGGCATAGAATAGATGGCTCAAACTTTTAACTAAAGGCAAGTGTTTTCATCATCTTTTGATTTGAGGCCATCACTATCTATTTATAGGCAACCACCTAGGTTTAGGTTAGAATTATTAGGCATTAAAATATTGAAAAAATTAAATGGTAAAGTGGGGATAAGTGGCCGGCCATGGATATGTGGGCCCCCACTTTGCAATTTTGCTATTTTCCAATTTTTTCTTATTTTCTCAAAAATGCCATTTTTCCAATTCAACCACTTAAATGCCAAAACTATTAATTTAATAATTAAAATTAATTATCAAATAAAATTGTCGTTTAATATATTTATTAATTAGACTTAATTAAGTCTCTTCATTAATAAATAAGCTGTAGAATCTCTTTTCTTCACAATTAAGCCCTTGGTTAGTGAAAATTCATAAACTAAACATAGTCTAATTTTAGAGTTATAATTGATTAATTAAAATCAATTAACTGAGTCTTTCAAGTAGTATGGTCTCAACTAGTATGGGGACCATGGGCCTATACAACAGAGCTTCCAATAAGCAGATCTAGAATTTATCAAGTAAATTCCCTAACTTATTAATTCCTTATTGCATGCACCATAGAACTTGGAATTGCACTCTCAGTCAAATAGAACGTTCCATATGTTCCACGATATAGATATGCTATAAACATTTAACCATCGTTTTAATCCCAATAATCAAATATCCTCTATAGATGATTTGCACCGAGTAGTGATAAATTTACCGTTTCACCCCTCAATGTATTTTATCCTTAAAACACTTAGCTTCCTATAAATGATATTTCAGTGAGCTAATATAATCACTGAAACAAGAACTCTTCTTTTTATCTCTATTAAGCCAAGCTGGAAGGAAATTATCATCTTACTTCTATGTCTAGATAGAAGCTATAGATTCCATATTTACGCTTAGCGCTCCCACTCAATTGTACTATCATGTTCCCAAAATGTACGTATCACCCTGACCAAAAAGTAGGCTTAACTAACAAATCAAAGAACATGAATAACACTCCTGAGATTGAACCTAAGCATGTCAGGATAAAGATCTTTTGATCTAAGACCAACCAGTGATATTGACTTAGAAAGATACAACGGTAAGATTATAATATCTTTACCAAGTTCAATATCAATCCCAGTCCAACGTATACTCTATACATCCGAAACTAGCATACTTTTCCAATGTTCAAGAAAGAACATAACACTTATCCAAGGTGTAAGTATACTTTATTGGTGATTATCACATTAGTGTAAATCCAATGCACTGATGAATTAGGGACATTATGTTTTGAAGCATATAGTCACAATTACATTCCACTATGTTGACGTCACTGTAATTGAGAATAACTATATGTTCTGGACTTAGCAGGTTTTGTACACATTAAACCATAAACATGAAAACTACATGTAAATATAAATGACTTCTAATCTTCTATTGATGACAAATCAGATTAGATTGAAATAGGTTTCATTTAGGGCAAAAAATGTTGGAATATGTTTTACTACTATATAGATTTACTACCATGTATGTTGTTTAACACCCTAAATATGCATCTCTAAAACAATGTAAATAAACACATATAAAGTTTCAGAAACCTTACAGTGGGTGCAGTGGAATATTAATGACTCCTTCCACTCAGATCTCTAACCCTTGTATCCTGTCTGTAGTAGAGTATCACCAAGATTTGAGTCCGAATCTCTTTATCTTGAAACTGGATTCTTCACAGCCTTACACAATATGATTGAGTACCACTTAATGTGTGTGGGCACTTACTCTATCACTATAGGGTATGAAAATATGAAGAGAGGAAGAGAGAGCGCAAGCAACTTACTTTTGTAAGATGCTGAAGCATTTTTTTTAGTGGCTAAATCTAAAGAAGCTTTTCGGCTTCTAGATATAGATTTCATTTATATAAGGAAAAGTTTCAACTATTCTAGAAAAAGATAAAGGCCAATGAAAGAATTTCTTAGGATCAACAGTGAGAGGTCTCAGATATGCTTTCCTATGCATTAGACCAGACACAAGCTGTTGAGTGGGAGTAATGAGTAGGTATCAGATTAGTCCAGGAAATGAACATTGGAACACAATCAAGTGAATCTTAAGATTAAGAAGAAGAACTATATGTTAGTTGATAAGGGTGTCTTTAATACTCTTAGACTACACCAAATCAGATTTCTAGACTTGCCTTAGTGCTAGAAAGTCTGCTGATGAGATGGTGATTACTCTGGGGGTGGAGTAGTGATTTTGGAGAAGTGTAAAAACCTATCTGAAGTCTCTAAGTCTACCAGAGAAACTGAATGTTAAAGTTGCAGGAAAGACACTTATTCAGTCTAAGAAGAGTTCTATACATCTTTGGCATTGTTCCAACATTTATTAACTACTAGTGTTACTTCCTGATTAACGCAGAATTAGTTTCCAAAAAGTAAAGAATCCAGTATCCCTAGAGGAGTAGACATATAGAGAGGAATTTCACAATATCAAGGATTTTGTGATTAAGGAAATGTAATAGTGGAGGAAAGTTTGTATTGAATACAACTCGTCAGATCCTATTACAGAAAGTATACTACAAACTACACTTGATTTTGATATCAAGGTATTTAGATTATTTAAAATGCTCTTTTTGTTTTATATTAGTGCAAGTAGGAGTTTGTTGGGTTTTGTGCCCTAAATAAAACCCATTTCAATATAATCAGATTTACTAATTAATAAAGATCAGAAATCGCATTTTATGTTGCATGGTTCACGTGATTTATTTCATGATTACATTTAATGTATAAATTCTATTAAGTCCAGAACATATGTATTTATTCATGATTATAGTGTCGTCAGCACAGTGAAATATAATCATGATTATATGTTCAAAAAGTTTAATTCCCTGATTTGTTAGTTTACTAGATTTACACTGGCATGATAATCAGCGATAGGTATACTTACACCTTGGATAAGTGTTAAGTCCTTTCCAGGGCATTGCCAAAGTTTACCAGTATCGGATGTATGGAGTATACATTGGAAAGGACTGATATTGAACTTGGATTAGATATTTTAAATTTACCGTAATATCTATTCAATTCAATATCACCCAGTTGATCCTAGATCAAATGATCTTAATCCTAACATGGTTAGGTTCGATCTCAAGAGTTTTATTTGTGTTCTTTGATTTGTTAGTTAAGCCTACTTTTTGGTGAGGGTGATACGTCCATTTTGGGAACACGATAGTACAATTGAGTGGGAGCACTAATCATAGATATGGAATCTATAGCTTCTATCTGGACATAGAAGTGAATTGATGATTTCCTTCGAGCTTGGCTAAATAGAGATAAATGATAGAGCGCTCATTTTAGTGATTATATTCACTAAAATATCATTTATAGGTGGCCAAGTGTTTTAAGGATAAAATACATTGAAAGGGTGTAACTGTAATTTTGTCCATATGCAATGTAGATCATCTATAGAGGATCATTGATTATTTGGATTATAACAATGGATAATTAATAGTGTATCTATATCGTGGAACATATAGAGCGTTCTATGTAACTAAAAGCAATTCCAAGTTCTATGGTGGATGCAATGAGAAATTAATAAGTTAGTGAATTTACTTGCTAAATTCTAGATCTGCTTATTGGAAGCTCGATTATATAGGCCCATGGTCCCCATATTAGTTGAGACAAAATACTTGTAAGACTCAGTTAATTGATTTTAGCTAATCAATTATAATTCAAAAATTAGACTATGTCTAGTTTATGAATTTTTCACTAAGATACGGCTTGATGGTGAAGAAATAGTGTTTTGGGGTTTATTTGTTAATTAAGAGAATTTATGGAGTCTAATTAATAAATATTATAAATGACAATTTTACTTGATAGTTATTTTAATAATTAAATAAATAGTTTTGGTATTTGTAGGGTTGAAGTTGCAAAAAGTGGTATTTATGAAAAATAGGTGAAATAGTTGGGAAAAATGACAAAACCCAAACTTGTGTGGGGCCCATTAAGTGGCCGGCCATCAAGTGGTTTTTTTACCCTATTTTATCATTTTTTTTTATTCCTAATAATTCAACCCTAACCCTATTGAAGATCGTATAAAAGGAAACTATGGTCTCAGTATCCAACTAATGCCTCTAAAGCTAAAAACCTAGTTTTCTCTCTAGGTTGATGAGAGCTCTTCCTTTTCTTCTTCTTCAATTTGAAACACCATAGCCTCTTCTTCACAAACCAAAATTCAGCCATTAGTGATTGAGTACATGCCGACACATAACAAGTTGGTCTTCAATCATAGTGTGTAAGACTGTGAATAATCCAAACACAAGGAAGGAGTTTCGGGCTTAGATCTTGGTGATACTCTGCTACAGAAAGGATACAAGGGTTAGAGATCTGAGTGGAAGGAGTCATATAATTTCGCTTCTACCATTGTAAGGTTTCTCAAACTTTATATGTGTTTAAATTACATTGTTTTAGAAATTCATATTTAGGATGTTAAATAACATACATGGTAGTACATCTAGATCCTTGTAAAATATATTCCAACACCATCATCCATTAGGGATGATTACTCACTAAGCAAGAACTATGTAGAACCAACAATGGAGATCGAATGTCCTTATAATAAAGCTCATTATTTAAAGTGTATTTTCTTCTAATATTTATTTTAATCTATTTATTTTAAAATATATATTTATTTAATTAAACTTACCAATTTAGAAAAAAAGTGCTAAATACAAATTTTAATTTAATATTTATAAAATTATACTTAGATAGATCTGAAAATAAATTAAATTATTTTCCATCTTAGTAATAATTTTCAATAAATATTTCGAAAATTATTCAATTTAAGTTGATCCATAATTAATTGAAAAAATTAATTTTCAACTAAAATTTAATTTTCTATAAATATGTATTGTATAATTCGAAAATCTAATGTATTTAAAAAAAATAAATACATGCTTCGAAATAAAATAAAATAAATTTGTAAAAGTTATTTTAATTTATGTTGGTCCAGAATTAATTAAAAAATTAATTTTCAACACAAATATAATTTTCCTATTTAATTAAATATTAAGAAAATTATCAAATATTTAAGTATCATGAATAAAATCAACTTAAATATTAATTTTCTATTTAATTAAATATAACTAGAAAAATACTTCAAGCAAACAGAAAATAACTATCTAGATTTTCACTAACTAATTACTTTATTTTCTAATTATAATATATTTTAGTCCATTTATTTTAATTAATCATTAATGAAAAATTTCTTTGATTTAAGTTGATCTAAAATTAATTAAAAATTTTATTTTTAACTTTAATCTATTTTCAAAAAAAAAAATTCAAAATTATCTACATTTAAGAAAAAATGCAATTTTGAATTTATTAAAAAAATGATTAATAAAATATATTATGAAAATTATTTAAATTTAGGTTGGTCTGAAATTAAAAATTTCCAACTTAAAAATAATTTTCTAGTTAATTAATTATTCTGAAAATAACTAATATTTAAGTATCAAGAATAAAATCAACTTAAATATTTAATTTTTAATTTAATTAAATGTATTAAATATAAGAATTAAATAATTAAGTATAAAATCAACTTAATTATTAATTCTAATTTAATACTAGGAAACATATTCTAATTTAAGTTGGTCCTAAATTAATTAATAAATAATAAATTTTCAACTTAAAAATATTTTCCTAATTAATTAAATATTAGAAAATATAATTAATTACTAGAAATAACTATCTCGAATATATGTCAATTAACTAAGTGTTTTCTAAAATTAACTTTAAAATATTCAATGAAAAATTAATTTCATATATTTTAAAGTTAATTATGTTGCTAATTTAATTTAAATTAGGTTAGACTAATATAATTAACCTCATACAATTATTTAAATAAGGCAAATGAGCCTTCACAATTGGGGTGGTTCATGTGAGGGGGGTTGGGTTCAGTATGTCGTACCCACTACTATGGCCCCCTAACTCTCACACAAGGCCCAAAGGAGAGGAATTTAACTTTTAATAAATAATTATTAGGAAAATTTACATGGTATACTAACTTTTGCCATTTTTTTACAAAAATACTGCCAGGCGGTATTTTTTTTACTTTTTTACTGTGTTTTTTTCATAAGTTTCATATTGCAGTATATTGTGTTAAGTTTTCACTGGTGTTCTACTGGTGTTTTACTGGTGTTCTACTGTTGTTTTGAGCTGTTCTGCTTTGTGTTTTACTAGTGTTTTATAAAAATACAGTATTTTTGTAAAGATTTCTGTGTGACAGTATTTTTGTAAAAATTAACCCAAATTCCAGTATTTTTGTAAGTTTCCCTAATTATTATTCATTGAATAAGCCCAATTCTAATTGGGTCGAAATAAAATTACTTATGTGAAAATATTTTATTTTAGCAACCTAGTCCATTTAATTAATTAAATTTAAATGGGCTTCCTATATGCATCTAAGCCCAAAACAAACATATAAGCTCACACAGATCAAATGATTTGAATGGGCCCTATCATGTTACTAGATTTATACGGATGAAAGATATTATAAAATTTACCTGTTACAAATTATTCATAAGATCTATTGACAATTGGACTATAATTAAAATCAGATCATTAGATCTGCAACAAGTTAATCATAGCAATTTAGATCAAATAAATAATAGGTTTGTAAAAAAATTTGAATAAATAAATAAATAAATAATCAAACATTACAAACAAACATGTAACAGATAACTGGAAAGTAGGTTAAGATATTTCTATTTTAAAATTAAAAATTTTTAAAATAATTTTAACTAGAATTTAAAATTTAGATTGTTAGAGAATATTTGAAAAATATTTAAAATCTAACAAATCTCCTAAATATCCTAAATTCTAACTTAAATTTAAATATCTAACCAATTTTAAAATTTTCAAGTTTATTTAAATAATTTAAATTAATTAAATATCTAATAAGATAATATAATATAATATCTTGAATTTTAAAATTTAGATATTCCTAATATTATATTCTTAATCTTATAATTTAATAAATTAAATATTACAAAAAATAAAAAATTTGAAAAAAAAGATATTTTATATTAACAATTTTATTTTAAAAAAAATATCCTAAATTTGAAAATTTTATGGTTAGAAATCCTAAAATTTCTATTCCAACCTAAATTAACAAATTTTCAAAATTTCATGTTATTTTTGCCAAAATTAATTTTAATTAAAAAAATATCTAATAAGATACAATGTCAAAACTAACATTTTTCAAATCTTATAATTTAATTTAATAAAATATATTTCAAAAAATAACAAATTTTGAAAAAAAAAATTAATATCAAAATAAGATCATTCAAATTTTAATAATAAAAATAAGTAATATCTAATCTTATAATTAAAATAAATAAAATAATCATAAATTTCAAAATTAACCATAAGGCTATTTTTTTGGAAAAACAAATTTTTAAATTCAAAGCCTACTAATATCCAAAACTAATTTTAATTAATTAAAAATTAAGTTTATTTTGGTAATTAGATATTTTATTGAAAATTTAGATACTACATAAAATTCTACTAAACTTTGAATTTTGTTTCAATGAAAAATGATTTTTAAATCAAAAAATATGACAAAAACAATTTTGGTGCATAAGGGTATGCATTGCATACCCCTGCGCGTGCGGATGGAAGAGACTGATCGAGACAGAGGATTGCATGCAACCTCACTGACCGAGGATGCTCGGCGTGAGAAGCCTTTCAGAAAGGGCTGTGTTTGATAATTCTCGGTCAGCTCATGTCTGAAGCAGCATGCTGTCCGAGCGATGCCTGGTACTCACGCGTGCACACGTGTGCATCCAATTTCAAATATTTTCATCCAAATTCAAAAAATCAAAACTAATTCATAAAAAATCCAAATTGGGTTCTGTAAAAGCCTAAATTAATTAATTTTTTGTCTAATTTCTAATAAAAATATTTCCAAAATGAAACAAAAAATATTTTACAATATAAATTGTGATTTCCATACAATCATCAAATAAGCACATAAACCATCATGAAACCATCCAAATCAACACAAACATCGTTTTAAATCCATATTTCATGAAAGTAAATCATTACCATGGCTGTGAGGCAAGTTGTTGGAATATATTTTACCAAGATCTAGATTTACTACCATGTATGTTGTTTAACATCCTAAATATGAATTTCTAAAACAATGTAAATAAACACATATAACGTTTGAGAAACCTTATATTGGGTGCAGCGGAATTATAATGGCTCCTTTCGCTCAGATCTCTAACCCTTGTATCCTGTCAGTAGCAGAGTATCACCAAGATCTGTGCCCGAATCTCCTTCTCTTGAATTTAGATTCTTCACAGCCTTACACACTATGATTGACTACAACTTGATGTGTGTGGGCACTTACTCTATCACTATAGGGTTTGAACTTATGAAGAGAGAAAGAGAGAAGAGTGGTTCGAATGGCATAGAATAGATGGGTTAAAATTTTGACTGAAGGCAAGTGTTTTGATCTTTTTTTTTTGATTTGAGGCTATCTCTATCTATTTATAGGCCACCACCTACGTTTAAATTTGAATTATTTGGCACTAAAAAAAATAAAATAAATGGTAAAATTGAGCAATAGTTGTCGGCCATAGGATGTGGGCCCCCACTTTGCCATTTTGCCATTTTCCAACTATTTATCTTATTTTCTCAAAAATGCCATTTTTCCAATTCAACCACTTAAATGCCAAAACTATTTATTTAATAATTAAAATTAATTATCAAATAAAATTTTCATTTAACATATTTATTAACTAGACTTAATAAAGTCTCTTAATTAACAAATAAACCCTAGAATCTCTTTTCTTCACAATTAAGCCCTAGCATAGTGAATATTCATAAACTAGACATAGTCTGATTTTAGAATTATTTTTGATTAATTAAAATCAATTAACTGACTCTTACAAGTACTATTGTCTCAACTAATATGGGGACCATGGGCCTATACAACCGAGCTTCCAATAAGCAGATTTAGAATTTACCAAGTAAATTCCCTAACTTATTAATTCCTTATTGCATCCACCATAGAACTTGGAATTGCACTCTCAGTCATATAGAACGCTCTATATGTTCCACGATATAGATACGCTATAAACATTTAACCATCGTTCTAATCTCAATAATCAAAGATCCTCTATAAATGATTTACACTGAGTAAGGATAAATTTACCGTTTCACCCCTCAATGTATTTTATCCTTAAACTACTTAGCTTCCTATAAATGATATTTCAGTGAACTAATATAATCACTAAAACAAGAGTTCTTCCATTTATCTCTATTAAGCCAAGCTCGAAGGAAATCATCATTTCACTTCTATGTTCAAATAGAAGCTAGAGATTCCATATCCATGTTTAGCGCTCCGACTCAATTGTACTATCATGTTCCCAAAATGTACGTATCACCGGGACGAAAAAGTAGGCTTAACTAACAAATCAAAGAACACAAATAGCACTCCTGAGATTGAGCCTAAGCATGTCAAGATTAAGATCTTTTGATCTAAGATCAACCAGTGATATTGACTTAGAAAGATACAACGGTAAGATTATAATATCTTTACCAAGATCAATATCGGTCCCAGTCCAATGTATACTCCATACATCCGAAACTAGCATACTTTGCCAATGTTCTGGAAAGAACATAACACTTATCCAAGGTGTAAATATACTTTATCGGTGATTATCACATCAGTGTATATCCAGTGCAATGATGAATCAAGCACATTACCTTTTGAAGCATATAATCATAGTTACATTCCACTATATTGGCATCACTGTAATTGTGAATAACTATATGTTCTGAACTGAACAGATTTTGTATACATTAAACCATAAACATGAAAACTACATGTAAACATAAATGATTTCTAATCTTCTATTGATAACAAATCAGATTACATTGAAATGGGTTTTATTTAGGGCATAAAATCGCAATCGTTCTATATACTGTTTCAAAGCTTGCGACGAGCTCTACAATAGGGTGTATATTTAGAGCCATAATATAAATTTTATTTTAGTGTATTTGTACTTCAAGATTTTGTAGAAAATTCTAAATTGTCTTACGCGAGTGTTAAATAGTGTTTTGGGATAAACACTTATCGGTTTACTGTTGTTGTGACATAGGGCCGAGATCATCAAGGATATTTCTCCACTTAGGTAGTTCGACATGCATGAATATAAATTAAAAGTAAAAAAAGGTATATTATACTGCATAGCATGTTATATTGCAATACAATTAATATTGTTGAGAATTGATTGATATTGGGATTAAGATATGACTATTATTGTTATGTAATGAATAGGTTTCATGATTAGACAATGACAATGTGATGATACCATGAATGTGATATACGGGCTCACCTTATTAGGTGATGCAATATACTTGTCGACGATACCTTATTAGGTATAGGCAACAGTGATATGAGAATGCCAGGCTATGGCATAAATTGAAACCGTTGTTGGGTTTCTTCTTGGCAGCATACCTTATTAGGTACGAGCGGAAATGGCATGTGAATGCCGAGTTATGGCATAGACTGAAACAATTATTGGGTTTCTTCCTGACGGCGTACCTTATTAGGTACGGGCAGTAGTGACACGTGAGTACCAGGTTTTGGTACGGGCTCTTCTGATTAGGTAATGCGATATATTGGTACCAGATTATGGCACAGGCTCACCTGATTAGGTGACACAATAATATTATGTATGATGTTAAATTATGGCACAGGCTCACCTGATTTGGTGATGCGAATATGCGATGTACGGGTGCCAGGCTATGGCATGGGCTTGCCTGATTAGGCAATACAATATAGGATTGCCAGATTAAAGCACCGACTTGCTTGATTAGATAATGTGATGTAATAGAGATGGTTACTTTATGAGGTAACATATATATAATTTATATTATTAGATGAATATGATTTCTATTATGATATAATAGTTTTGTATTGCTAAATATGTTTATACTGATGTTTATTCATGACAGATGCAGTAGTGATTTGGGTTTCATGTTATTGGTAATGCGTGATTGTTTGATTCTGATTATCTAAGTATAAATGATAATATTCAAATAATAAATTATATGATTACTGTTATTACTTTTCTTACTGAGTCCTTGTGACTCACGAGTGCTATGTGGTGTAGGTAAAGGCAAAGAACCACTAGATTAACCATGAGGTGATAGTCTTCTTCAGCAATGTACATATTAACCCTACCGGTCTATATGTCGAGTTGTTAAGAGTTATTTTGGGTTGTATCTGCTGTGTATTTTAAATCTGTATTTGATTTGTCGTTGTACTTAGCCTTTTTGTAAAACTCTTACAGCAGGGTCTCCAAAATACATTTTTAATGTTGTTATGATGTTCGTTTTTAGTGTTTTATTTTAGTCATATTTTTTTTATATTATCACAATTTTTAATAATTAGTTGATCTATTAGTATTAAACTAGTTTATAAAATCACATGTGGCGTCCTTATGAGATAGAGCGTTACAAGTTGGTATAAGAGTAGACATAGTTTTAAAGGTCATGAAGACTGGTCGAATATGTACATTTGATGCGAAGACAGGTCGACTCATGGTATAGTAAGTATTTATATTATTTGCTATTATATTACCAGCCTAGACTATTATAAAGCATTTTGGGAAAAGTAGCATAGTGATGATTATTATTAGAATATGTGTATGGTATATGCATATTAATATTGATATCTGTCTGAGTTTTAAATGGTTAGAAGATGTGGATTAAATGTGATAAATTAGGTAGCTAAGGAAACTGAATAGTTTGATTAGCGAGTTGTCTAGGCTCAGGGCGAATGGTAAGGAAGAGAATCCTCTATCGCCTCAACATTGGGAACAAGTAATTGCTGCTATGAAGGATATAATTAGACAAGAAGGGGACATATTCGAGATTTGAGAGAACAATAGGCTCTTCTTGTGTCTATTCCTCTGCCATCGACTTCCTTTTGTGCCACTGTATGTAGTGAAACTTATGGAACCAACTTATAAGCATATCAGGAAGCAAAAACTAAATAAACTACCAATTATGTGAACAAAAGGTTCTAGGGTGACCAAGATGGCGGTTAAGGTGAGAACAAGAAATGGTGACCTTATCTTGAGTGTTCGAGATTCAAAAGACACCATATCTGCCAATGTAGAGCTAGATCTAATTTTTATTGTGGAGTAGAGGGCCATCTAAGAAGAACCTGCCTACAATTAACAAAGACTGATGTTAAAGGAGAAGAGTGTACCGGTCTTGCCCAAGTGCTGGTTATGACTCAAGAGGACTTGGGTATCGTTCCTTCGACTGACTCAGGTTAAAATTTTATGGGCAATATTATAATTGCTATTTTGATTTATACTGATACTAAACATTGTACACCCAATGGGGGACATAAAAAGATCTGAATGCATGATGTATGTATGTATGTTATTAAATGATAACTCATCTGACAGAGTAGACAAATTAGAGAAATGACAATATGAGTTAAATTTGCTGATATTCCTAAGCAAAATATAGGATATGAGTAGCTAATGGAGGCAACAATCTAATTGATTTGGAGAACAGAATGTTTTGTTAGAGGTTATCTAATGTTAGTAATGGTGGGAGAATTTATGAGTATTTTCCGAAATCCTAGGTGAATTGAAGGCGACGATTATGTGGGCTGATCTATTCACTACCAAGGGGAAAATGAGATCAAGGGGGCATGAGTCAAACTATGACAATCAGAGCCCCATGATCTGTAAGGAAAATACCGGGAGCTGTACAATCCCACATGGCCTGGGGGAAAGTCTTATGTGATGGTTTTGATACTATGTAGATATGGAACTACATGGTTGTTGAGGATTTGAATGGATTGATTGGGACTACTGTTGGAATTTATTTTACCAGGATCTAGATTTACTAACAAGTTTGTTGAATTGACATCCTCAATATGCATATCTCTAAAATAATGAAATAAACACATAAGAATTAAGAAAACTTTACATTGATTGCAGCGGAATAATATGACACCTTCTACTCAGATCTCTAACCCTTGTTCCTTTCTGTCACAGAGTATTATCAAGATCTGAGCCTGGATCTCTTTTTCTCCTTTAGGTTGGTTACCACCGTCTTTCGCATTATGAATGAGTACTTGACTTGCTATGTGTGGGCATGGCACTCTATCACTATAGGCCGATTATGAAGAACAATGACGGAGGCTCAAAATCATTATAGAAGGTGTCTCTCATCTACTAGTTGTCAGAGAATGAAAACTAGGTGAGCGGATCCAATACCAAGAAGACTTCTTTCTCAGGAAGTGCAGCAAGTACTTGAGGAATTTGGGGATATCATGCCCCACGAGTGAGTTGCCAAGTGCCCCCCAGGAGGGGCAGTCAGTTTGGTTGAAGTGAATGGTTAGTTCAGTTGGATGAGATGAGAGCATCATGTGTCTTTTATAGTATTTCAACTATCGCTTAGGTTTATATTATATGGATTAAAAAAGAATAAAATAATGGGCAAAAATCAACCTAATAGGGTCTTTTACTAGTTACAATTTTGCCACTTATTCGTCTTTGAATAATACCATATTTTGCAATTTCAATCATATAAATACCAAAACTATTTATTTAATAATTATAATTAATTATCAAATAAAATTATCATTTATATTATTTATTAATTAGACCATACAAAGTCTCTTAATTAATAAATTAACCCCAAAACCTCTTTTCTTCACAATTAAGCCCTTGCTTAGTGAAAATTCATAAATAAGACATAGTCTAATTTTAGAATTATAATTGATTAATTAAAAACAATTAACTGAGTCTCCAGCAGTATTATCTCAACTAGTGAGGGGACCATGGGCATATATAACCGAGCTTCCAATAAGTTGATATAGAATTTACCAACTAAATTCTCTAACTTATTAATTCCTCCTTGCGCCACTATAGATTTAGAATTGCACTCTCAATTATATAGAACACTCTATATGTACCAAGATATAGATACGTTATGATCATCCATTATTACAATCCTAATAGTTAAAGATCCTCTCTAGATGATCTACATCAAATAGAGACAAATTTTCCGTTCTACCCTTCAATGTATTTTATCCTTAAAAGACTTAGCTACCTATAAATGATATTTCAATAAACTAACATAATTACTGAAATGAGGCCTCAATTATTTATCTCTATCAAGCCAAGCACGAAGAAAATTATTATTTTACTTATAAATACTTATAGGAGCTGTAGATTCCATATCTATGATTAGCGCTCCCACTCAATTAAACCACCATGTCCTTAATCTGTATGTCACGAGAAGATCCAATTGATCGACTTTAATGAACAAATTGAAGAACATAAATAATACAACTAAGATTGAACCTAACCATATCAGGATTAAGATCCATAGTTCTAAGATTGGCCAGCGATATTGACTTAGAAAGATATAACAGTAAGTTTATGCTATCTTATCCAAGATCAATGTCGGTCCAATCTAATGTATACCCCATACATCTGATAATGGTATACTTTGCCAATACCCTAGAAAGGACATAACACTTATCTAAGGTGTAAGTATACCTTATCACCGATTATCATGTCAGTCTAAATCCAGTACACTGACAAATCTTGGGACTTAAACTTTTGAACATATAATCATGGTTATATTTCTCTATGTTGACAACATTATAATCATGATTAAATATATATATATGTTTTAGACTTAATAGAATTTATACATTAAACATATAATCATGAAATAAATCATGTGAACCATGCAACATAAAATAATTTTTGATCTTTTATTAATTAGTAAATCTGATTATAATGAAATAGATTTTATTTACAACACAAAACCCAATGAACTCCCACTTGCACTAATATAAAACTAAAAGTGCATTTTAAATAATCTCAACACCTTGATATCCGAATCAAGTGTAGTATGTAGTATTCTTTCTATAACAGGATCTCACAGGTTGTATTCAACACAACCTTTCTTCACCATTATATCTCCTTAATCACAAAATCCAAGGATTTTGTGAAATTCTTCCCTATATGTCTACTCCTCTAAGGATACTAGAATCTTTACTTTTTGGCAACAATTTCTATGTTAGTCAGGAAGTAACACCAGTAGTTAATTCATTACTGGTACAACGCCAAAAATTGTATAGAACTTTCCATAGGCTGAATAAGCATCCCTCCTGCAACTTTAACATTCAGTTCACTGGTAGAGTTAGAGACTCTAAATTAGTTTTTACACTTCTCCAAAATCACTGCTCGACCCCAGAGTAATCAGCATCTCATCGATAGACTTTCTAGACTCGATGCAAGTCCAGAAATTTGATTTGGATTGTAGCCTAAGAGTATTAAAATACCACCCTTATCAACTAACATATAGTTCCTGTAATGACCGTTTTAGAATTTGGATTAGTAAATGCAATTAGCACTAATTTTTGTTATTTCATAACTATTTATGAATTAATTATTTGTGGACCGCAATATTTAGAAATGAATATTAGAGTTATAATTTCTCAATTCCGGAGATTTTATTAAACTCTAGGGGTATTATTTGAATAATATGTGAAATATGCAATTTTTATAATTTTTGCTCGGCGACTAGAAAATGCTATGGATGGCTAGTTTGATCCCATGGGTAAGTTTAGAACCTTATTACATAGTGGGAAATATTTTAGAGAAAATAAAGTTTCAGGATGGAGCAGGGTATGGAATTTGACCATTTTACCCCTAGCTTTTGAAAAACCTTAGTTTTGAGTTAAAGGGCAATTGAGTCTTTTGATTTATTTGAGTGTTAGGTGGCTGCCCTAAGCAAGTGACACCTAGCAAGCTTTATTTCAGCAAAGGAATAAGCTAGGAAATTCCTTTTTCATTTTAGGAAAAATCAAGAAAAACCAAAAATTAGAGAGTTAGCTTTCTCTCTCTCTCTCTCTCTCTCTCTCTCTCTCTCTCTCTCTCTCTCTCTCTCTCTCTCTCTCTCTCTTTCTTGTTTAGCCACCCCGAATACAAGAGGAAACCACCCTAATTCTTCTCCAATTCTATAATCAAGGTGAATAAAAGGTGTTCTTGAGGTTGAGGTAATCCCTAGTCCTTTGCTCTTTGTGTTTTTAAGCTTTGAAATGGGTTTCATGTATTAATTTTGTGAAAGAGGGGCTGCTAGGGTTAGTAATGCTTTGGGTTCTGATTTTAGGTTAATTTTAAGTTGATTTTTAGCTCTGGATATTAGTTTTGAGCTGTGGTGAGGGTATTGAACAAGCTTGAGTTTTGAAACTCAAGTTTAGGTCTTTAATGGCATAAATTGATTTGGTATGTTTTTCTATGAAATACTGGTTGGATTATGTTGTTTATACCCTAATTAGGTACTATGGAAGGTTTGGTAGTATTTGGTGGAAAATTGAGCAAAGAGTGAAAAATTTGGTGTGGACTGGTGCAAAACTGGGTAACCGGTTTTGGCAGGATTCCCCGGGCTTTTCATTTTCTCAATTTTTGTCTTTTCGGTGCCTTGGTTGGGTGTTTCCCATTTCCAGAGTTATAATAACCTATAGAAAGTAAAACAGAACCTAGGTGTTTGGTTTTAGGTTTCCCGGGATTAGGGTTTTAACCATGTAACTTACCCGGTTTTAAAATGTGATAAGGGCATCCATCTAGCACAAGACTTCCGTTTAGGTCGGCAAGCACACTTGAATTCAGAAATAAGGTAAGAACTGTATATAATGTGTGATATGAATATCTGAATGTATGTATATGTTATGTGTATATGCATGCTTAAGTTATTAATTGCACTACCAACACTTGTACAGTTATGGTACAGAGTGCATTGATATAGTGAATATTTTTTGTGAGTACAGTACAGTGGTACCAACACAAGTACGAGAAAGTACTGAGGTGTGTGGTATATCACTCAGTGGTACTCAGGGTACGAAATAAACCCTACCAACACTCGTACAGTGAGGTACGTTGTGTATGTGGTATAGTGGCTATACCCTAGTATTGAACGTTCTTACTCATCTGTTAAGCCTTGTAAAAGGTGTATGGGCGCCTAATTACAGCTCGAAAATTATATGATATGTTATATGCATTTCTTACTGAGTCTGTCGACTCACAGTTCTGCTTCCATGTGTAGGTAAAGGAAAGGCAAAAGCTGAACAGGAGTGAACCTGAGCTAGGATGGGATTGTACATGTCAAAGCAGCGCGACTTGGAGTGTTCGGTCTCGGGACATCTGGGGATTGTATTTTGTAGTCGCTGTGCGACCTGTAATATACGTATTTTGGAATATTAACTTTAAAAAGTTTGAAAACGGGATCACGACACTTATAAATATTTTAATATATTATAAAGTTTATTAATTAATATAAAAGTTTTAATTTGACACGTTTTTTTAAAAAAATTCGTTAATTAGCAAAGATTGCACTGTAATTCAAAAAGCACTGTAGCGTGCCTTAGCATTAGGGCGTTACAATTTTGGTATCAGAGCCGCCAGGTTTGTCTATCGAAGCTTGATAAGACATGTACAATCTTCATTAGAGAAAGCTCAGTTCACGGTTCAATAAGCCCATACTTTTTTAGTATTTGAAATAATTGTGACAGCATGTTAGGAAGCATATTGGATTTTAATTAATTATTTTAAAGTGTGTTGCCTTTAAGTCCTTAAGAGTAGTGTTAAGTTTTGATCGCTGTCTAACCTGCCTGACTTGTGGATTCGCAGGCTAAGTCCTATAAAATGGACGCCCCGCGAAATACAAGAAGTTAGGGTGACATGGTTGAGACCGGAGGCGGTCAGAGAAATCCCCAAAATCCTTGTGGTCGCGGTCGTGGCTGTGGCAGAGCTCAAGGTGGTCGCCCTGTAAATCCACCATAAGCTCCTCCAGATTGGGAGAAAGATTTGTAGAAATGCAAGATCGGATCCGCCAACAGGATGAAGAGATTCAGAGGTTAAGGCAGTAGGGTCCTCTTGCCGTGCCTCCTCAACAAGTTGCTCAGGTCGTTGCAGTTCCAGCTGTGCCAGCAGAACAACTTGTTGTTGGTAACCGTATGGAGCCGTTGTACGAAAGGTCCTAATGTAATGAAGGTTGAGCAGTGGCTCATAGTGATTGAGCGTATCCTTAACTTTATGGGAGTGGTTGGTAATGATCGGGTGACCTGCGCCACTTTCTAGTTTTAGGAGGACGCTCTCGTGTGGTGGGAGTTGATAACCCTCACTCGGAACGTCACAGTAATGACCTGGGAAGAATTCAAGGAGTTGTTTAACTCTAATACTACAATGAAGCCGTCTGCGGTGCTAAGCGAAAAGAGTTCATTGAGTTGGTACAAATCGAGGGTATGTCGGTTACGGAGTATACTACTAAGTTTGACCGTCTGGCCAAGCTCGCTATGGGAATCATGCCAATGACTTTAGCAAGAAAGAAAAGTATTTGGCCGGTTTGAGTGCGAAGATTAGGCGCGATTTGGTGATTACTACTACTGAAGGAACCTCATATGCTGAAATGGTCGAAAAGGCTTTGAGAGCCGAGGGTGCGGTGAAATTCCTTCAGGAGCCCCGAGTGACTCCGAGTGTTGGTGGAACCCCCACTTTTCCTACTCCTGTCTATGGTAGGGGTTGTTGTGACTCCACCACTGATCAGAAAAGGAAAGATACCCCAACATCTGGTGGTTTAGGGCAAAGTAAGCGGTTCCGTGGGAACCAAGGCAGAGGTGGGCGCCAGGGTTACTCTTACCCTGAGTGTCATTGGTGCAAGAAACATCATCCGGTAGAGTGTAACTGGAAGACATGCTTTTTATGTGGCATGGTGGGGCATTTCAAGAAAGATTGCCCTCAGGCAAAGAAAGAGGAGCCGAAAGCTGAGGTAAAATCCGTTCCTGCTCGAGTGTTCGCTATCACCCAAGCTGATGCTGCAACCAGTCCTTCTGTTGTGACAGATCAGCTTCCCGTCAACAACTCTTTGTTTACAGTATTATTTGATTAGGAGCTACACGCTCATATGTAGCTACAAGAATAATTGTTCTTTTGGGTAGGCCTTGTGATATTTTAGAAAGAGGGTTTGGAACCCTAATGCCTAGCGGGGAATTGGTTATCTCTAATAGGCACATTAGGTCTATGCCGGTTAGGATCGAGGATAGGGAGTTTAACGCTGACCTTATAGAACTGGAATTAACTAAATTTGACATTATACTGGGGATGGATTTTCTATCCAAGTATTCGGCCAGTATAGATTGTAAGCGAAAAATGGCAACTTTTCAGCCAGAAGGGGAAGATCCATCTGTCTATGTTGGATCAGTTCAGGGGTCTCGGATCCCGGTTATTTCTGTATTGAGGGCTAGAGATTTACTACACAGTGGATGTGAAGGATTTTTAGCAGTGGTTATTGACTCGAGTAGACCCGAAGCAGTTGGGCCTGAGGCAATCAGGGTGGTAAGAGACTTTCTTGACGTGTTTCCCGAGGAATTGCCGGGATTGTCGCCGCAACGAGAAATTGATTTTGTAATTGATCTAGCACTTGGAGTCGAACCGGCTTCTAAAGCTCCATATATAATGGCTCCAGCAGAACTCAAGGAGCTTAAGTTACAACTTCAGGGGATGCTTGACATTGGGTTTATCCGACCGAGTGTATTGCCCTGGGGAGCTCCGGTTCTGTTTATGAAAAAGAAAGATGGTTCCCTCAGAATGTGTATTGATTATCGGGAGCTAAATAAGTGGAGTTAGTGAAGAATTGGCCGAGGCCAAAGTCTGTGACGGAGGTTCAAAGTTTTCTCGGTTTAGTAGGGTATTATCGACGTTTCGTCGAAGGATTTTCTAAAATCTCCATGCCCCTAACCGAATTGACTAAGAAAAATCAGAGATTTGTGTGGTCAGACAAGTGTGAAACAAGTTTCCAGTAGTTGAAGCAGCGTTTGATAACAACTCCGGTGTTAGCTTTGCCATCAAATCAAGAGAAATTCGTGGTTTATTGTGATGCATCCAAACAGGGTCTGAGATGTGTTCTGATGCAAGCTGACAGAGTCACAGCCTATGCCTCTCGTCAACTGAAAGATTATGAGCAGCGCTACCCAACTCATGAGCTAGAGCTTGCTGCTGTGGTTTTTGCTCTAAAGATATGGCGGCATCATCTTTACGGTGAAAAAGGTGAGATTTATACTGATCATAAGAGTCTCAAGTTTTTTTTCACTTAGAAGGATTTGAACATGAGGCAGAGGAGATGGCTGGAATTGGTTAAAGATTATGATTGTGAGATTCTGTATCACCCCGGGAAGGCCAATGTTGTGGCCGATGCTTTGAGTAGAAAGGGTCCTGGGTAAGTTTGTAGCACAGTTTTGATAGCTCCTCAACTAGCCTCTGAAATGGTTAGTGCAGGGATTGAGTTAGTAGTTGGGATATCGCACAACTTGACACTTCAACTTGATCTGTTAGAGAGAATTAAAAAAGCTCAACTAGAAGATCTCGAGCTAGTTAAGGTTCAAGACGAGGTTATAGCTGGTCGACCTAAAGACTTTTCAGTCTCGAATAGTGGAATGTTGTTATATAAAGCTTTGTGTTCCTGGTGTTGATGAGCTTAAGAAAGAGATACTTGATGAAGCTCACACCACACCTTATTCACTGCATCTGGGAACCACCAAAATGTACCAGGATTTGAAACCCCACTTCTGGTGGTATGGGATGAAAAGAGATGTGGTGGACTACGTGTCCAAGTGTTTAACCTGCCAGCAAATCAAGGCTGAACATCAGAGGCCGGCAGGGTTACTGCAACCTTTGGTCCTTCCTGAGTGGAAGTGGGAGGACATTGCAATGGATTTTGTAACTGGATTGCCTAGAACCACAGGAATGTATGATTTGGTATGGGTGATAGTAGACAGATTCACAAAATCAGCTCACTTTCTACCAGTGAAAGTTACATATTCAGTTGATCAGTAAGCTGAATTGTATGTAAAGGAGATAGTTCGTCTCCATGGAGCCCCTAAATCTATTGTGTCAGATAGGGATCCGAAGTTTACATCGAAGTTTTGGGTGAGTCTTCAGAAGGCTACGGGTACCAAATTCAAGTTTAGCACATCCTTTCACCCTCAGACTGATGGTCAGTAAGAAAGAACAATTCAGATATTGGAAGATTTACTGCGAGCCTGTGTCATGGACTTTGAGGGTTCATGGAGTAAGTACTTGCCTTTAATTGAGTTCTCCTACAACAATAGCTACCGGAGTACAATAGGGATGGCTCCCTATGAGATGTTATATGGTAGGAAATGTCGTTCTCCTATTCATTGGGACGAAACTGAAGAAAGGAAGTACTTGGGTCCAGAGTTAGTGCAGAGGACCAATGAGGCTATTGATAAGATCAAGGCTCGGCTGCTTGCTTCTCAAAGAAGGCAGAAAAGTTATGCTGATCCGAAGCGCAGAGATGTCACATTTTAGGCACGGGAACATGTTTTCCTGTGGGTTTCACCAATGAAGGGTATTAGGCGCTTCGGGAAGAAGGGTAAGTTGAGCCCTAGGTTCATTGGGCCATTTCAGATACTTGAGAAAGTCGGACAGGTAGTGTATCTGCTAGCCTTACCACCAGTGTTGTCAACTGTTCATGACATATTTCATATTTCTATGTTGAGGAAATACGTGTCAGACCCGACTCATATCTTGAGTTATGAAACCCTTGAACTGTAATTAGACTTATCCTATGGATAGCAACCTGTACAGATTCTTGATAGAAAAGAAAAGGTTCTTCGGAACAAGACTATTGCTCTAGTTAAGGTGCTCTGGAGGAACAACAAAGTGGAAGAAGCCACCTAGGAGTTGGAGTCTGATATGAGGACTCAACATCCAGAGCTATTGATGTTAGATTTCGAGGACGAAATCCTTTTAACGGGGGGATAATTGTAATGACTGCTTTAGTAATTTGGATTAGTAAAGGCAATTAGCACTAATTTCTGTTATTTTATAATTATTTATGAATTAATTATTTGTTGACCCCAATATTTAGAAATGAATATTAGAGTTATAATTTCTCAATTCCGGAGATTTTATTAAACTCTACGGGTATTATTTGATTAATATGTGAAATATGCAATTTTTGTAATTTTTGTTTGGCTACAACGGAAAATGCAATGGATGGCTAGTTTGATCACATGGGTAAGTTTAGAACCTTATTTCTTAGTGGGAAATATTTTAGAGAAAATAAAGTTTCGGGATGGAGCGGGGTTATGGAATTTGACCATTTTACCCCTAGCTTTTGAAAAACCTTAGTTTTGGATTAAAGGGCAATTGAGTCTTTTGATTTATTTGAGTGTTAGGTGGCTGCCCTAAGCAAGTGACACCTAGCAAGCTTATTTCAGAAAACGAATAAGCTAGGAAATTCCTTTTTCATTTTAGGAAAGATCAAGAAAAACCAAAAATTAGAGAGTTAGCTTCTTCTCTCTCTCTCTCTCTCTTTCTTGTTCAGCCACCCGAAAAACCAGAGGAAACCACCCTAATTCTTCTCCAATTCTGTAATCAAGGTGCATAAAAGGTGTTCTTGAGGTTGAGGTAATCCCTAGTCCTTTGCTCTTTGTGTTTTTAAGCTTTGAAATGGGTTTCATGTATTAATTTTGTGAAAGAGGGGCTGCTAGGGTTAGTAATGCTTAGGGTTCTAATTTTAGGTTAATTTTAAGCTCTGGATATTAGTTTTGAGCTGTGGTGAGGGTATTGAACAAGCTTGAGCTTTGAATCTCAAGTTTAGGTCTTTAATGGCATAAATTGATTTGGTACGTTTTTCTGTGAAATACTGATTGAATTATGTTGTTTATACCCTAATTAGGTACTCCGGAAGGTTTGGTGGCATTTGGTGGAAAATTGAGCAAAGAGTGAAAAATTTGGTCTGGTCTGGTGCAAAACCAGGTAACCGGTTTTACACGTACGTGTAAAACTGGCTAGGTGGTTTTGGCAGGGTTCCCCGGGCTTTTCATTTTCTCAATTTTCGTCTTTTCGGTGCCTTGGTTGGGTGTATCCCCATTTCCAGAGTTAGAATAACCTATAGAAAGTATAATAGAACCTAGGTGTTTGATTTTGGGTTTCCCGGGATTAGGGTTTTAATCATGTAACTTACCCGGTTTTAAAATGTGATTAGGGCATCCATCTAGCACAAGACTTCCGTTCAAGTCGGCCAAAACACTTGAATTCAGAAATAAGGTAAGAACTATATATATGAATATCTGAATGTATGTATATGTTATGTGTATAAGCATGCTTAAGTTATTAATTGCACTACCAACACTTGTACGGTTATGGTACAGAGTGCATTGGTATAGTGAATATTGTTTGTGAGTACAGTACAGTGGTACCAACACAAGTACGAGAAAGTGCTGAGGTGTGTGGTATATCACTCAGTGGTACTCAGGGTACGAAACAAACCCTACCAACACTCGTACGGTGAGGTACATTGTGTATGTGGTATAGTGGATGTACCATAGTATTGAACGTTCTTACTCATCTGTTAATAGAGCCGCCAGAAGAAGCACGCAAACGCCGAAAGGGTGATGCTGATGTTGAGGAGGAGGACGCAGCAGGCGCTGGCACCAGTGCATCAGTGCCACCTATGTACCAGCCTGAGCCACCAATGGACACCCACACCCAGGGCACTCATGATCGATTGGATCACCTCATAAGGCAAAACCATTATCTGGTTCAGTCTAACCAGTATCTTGTTCAGGCTCATCAAACACAAGCTGCGTATTATAATGCATATCTTGAGCAGCAACACCATTTTGCTCAGAGACAAGTCCAAGAATTGAATTCTGCTTTTTCGAGGTGGACAATGAACTCTGAGGATGCTGACCATTTCTCGCAGCCCCCACCGTGGCAACCATACCAGCCACCACCACCTCCTCCGCCATACTGATGTGGCGCTCAAGTAAGTTTCCTTTCCTTTTTCTTTAATGCCACATTGGGGACAATGTGTCACTTAGTTTGGGGGGGGGGGGTTACCTAATTTTTTTTTTTAGTTTTAGTTTTTAGTTTTTTATTGTTTTAAGTCAATTTTCTTAATATGAGTCAATTTAAAAGTAGGTAGATAACATGATTTGAAAAGTTCACTTATTTTCGGAACATCCGTGTGCTTGGTGATATTACATTCTTGACTAATTTCAATTTTATACTCGAAAGAACATGGAATCATATTAGGTAATTTGCTAGTAATTGAATTATTTTATGCATGCTGATTGTGGAATGTGGAAAGTTGTTAGAAAATTCTAGAACTTGCTTGCTTACTATTTGAGGCGAAATAATAAATTATGCATGACTAGGAAAGTGATTTAGGCATTTTTTGGATCGATTGTGCCTTTCAAGCCATCTCTGTAATTTTATCCTAGTTACCCTTTTTTGAGCCTTAACCTATTATTTGTTCTACACATATTGAGCCTAAAATGATTAACCCAATTTAAGCCTAACCATACCATAAGTAGATCTTTAGTTTGGGGGAATTTTGATGGAAAGTTTGTTGTATGTGTGTGGAAAAGGTGTGAAAATTGAGAGAATATAAAAATATTTGATTGGAAACAACTTGTAAAAAGAAAAGAAAAGAAAAATCTGACAATCAGTGTCAAATCTAGAAAAAGAAAAGATAAATATAAAGTTGTTACAATTTTGTTGAAAAAAAAATTAAATATCTCTCAAGTAATTAGAAAAAGGGGTATTGGGATTGTGTAAAAAAAAATTTTAGGTGACATGATTGGAGAAGCTTATGGTATAGACAAGCCTAAATGACCATTTCAACTACCTTTACCCTAAGCCTAACATTACAAGCCTAGAAAGACCTTCTGATTCTTAGTTGTGCATTAATTTATATTACTGGAGAATAGTAAGTATTGCAAGCATATGGAATTTTGGGTTAGTGGATTGATGATTGTAATTGGCATGCATAAAGTGGTTTAATTGTTAGTTAATTGCATTATATGGTTTTATGAGCTAAATGAAAATAAATTGAAATCTGTCAAGGGTGTAATTGAACTGAAATTCTGGATTATATGCATAAATGAATTTTTTTTCATAGTCATGTTATTGAAGCTACTTGAAAATTCCCATGTTTTGAAGATTGACTTGTTTAATGTTTATTTAGTGTCTTACTCGAGGACGAGTAAAAGCTTAGTTTGGGGAAATTTGTTAGGTTATTTTTAGTATTAATTTTAGATTAAGTTTAGTATATTTTTAATTGAGTTTTAATCATGTTTGGAGCATTTTTACGCTTGTTATCTTTTATTTTTGCAGATTTAAAATAGAAGAAGATTAGAAAAATATCAGAGAAAAAGATGGGAAAAAAGATAAAAATATCTCACAAATATCATGATATTTAAAATAGAGAAAACTGTGCAAGAAAATAAAGCTGAAACTTCAAGCCTGAATTCGACTGTCTTCTGATTTGATTTTGGAAAAAGTCAAAACATAAAAGTTCTAGATCTCTCTTTTATTTTTCCGGAACATCTTGAATCATCTAATTCCGAGCAATATTGAGAGAGTTATGGCCAAAATACTATCAGTCGACGCAGTAGAAAAATCGCTTCCAACACGGGCCGCGGCATGGCTTTAGCATGCCGCGGCCCGCCTCCCTAAACAGCACAAAAATCGTATTTTTATCTCACATGGGTGTTGGGGGTTTCCTAGTTCGAATGGGCATTTAACATGTGCGTATCATATTAAAACCATAAAACAATGTTAAACAATATCCATCTAACCCTAATTAAAGTGTTTAGTTACTCATGTTCAATGAAGCACAAATACACATATTAACTGATAGAAAAGAGATGAAAAAAAATACTGAAGAGAAAAAAAGATGAATGCTGAAAAATCCTGAGCAGTATGTCTTCAATATTGCAGCTGATCTCCTTATTCTGTATCTGAACTCTCACTTTTTCTCTCTGAAATTGCTTCATGAAATCAACTCTCTTCTGCTCTTTATATAGGCATTCAGGGCCTAAAAAGATGGAAAAACGCACATGTTAAATGCCCATTCGAACTAGGAAACCCCCAACACCCACGTGAGATAAAAATACGATTTTTGTGCTGTTTAGGGAGGCGGGCCGCGGCATGCTAAAGCCATGCCGCGGCCCGTGTTGGAAGCGATTTTTCTGCTGCGTCGACTGATAGTATTTTGGCCATAACTCTCTCAATATTGCTCGGAATTAGATGATTCAAGATGTTCCGGAAAAATAAAAGAGAGATCTAGAACTTTTATGTTTTGACTTTTTCCAAAATCAAATCAGAAGACAGTCGAATTCAGGCTTGAAGTTTCAGCTTTATTTTCTTGCACAGTTTTCTCTATTTTAAATATCATGATATTTGTGAGATATTTTTATCTTTTTTCCCATCTTTTTCTCTGATATTTTTCTAATCTTCTTCTATTTTAAATCTGCAAAAATAAAAGATAACAAGCGTAAAAATGCTCCAAACATGATTAAAACTCAATTAAAAATATACTAAACTTAATCTAAAATTAATACTAAAAATAACCTAACAGTTAAGCCTTGTAAAAGGTGTATGGGTGCCTAATTACATGTCGGAAATTATATGATATGTTATATGCATTTCTTACTAAGTCTGTCGACTCACAGTTCTGCTTCCATGTGTAGGTAAAAGAAAGGCAAAAGCGGAACAGGAGTGAACCTGAGCTAGGATGGGATTGTACATGTCAAAGCAGCGCGACCTGGAGTGTTCGGTCTCGGGACATCTGGGGATTGTATTTTGTAGTCGCCGTGCGACCTGTAATATATGTATTTTTTGAATATTAACTCTAAAAAGTTTGAAAACGGGATCCTGACACTTGTAAATATTTTAATATATTATAAAGTTTATTAATTAATATAAAAGTTTTAATTTGACATGTTTTTCAATAAAAATAGTTGATTAGCAAAGATTACACTGTAATTGAAAAAGCACTGTAGCATGCCTTAGCATTAGGGCGTTACAGTTCCTCTTCTTGATCATAAGATTCATTTGATAATCTTCCAATGCTCCTTTCTTAAATTAATCTAATACTTACTCATTACTCCCACTCAATAGCAGGTGTCTGGTCTAATGCATACAAGAGCATACATGAAACCTCTCATTGTTGATCCGAAGGAATTATTCCTTGGCCTTTATCTTTTCTAGAATAGTTGAAACTTTTCTTTAGATAAATAAAATCTATGTCTAGGAGTCAAAAGACTTCTTATGGAGCTAGCCATTAGAAAAATTCTCCAGCATCTTATAAAGTAAGTTGCATGCACTAGAGTAATTAAATCACCAGGCATACCACAAGCCATAGGTTTAGATAATATTAAACCTATAATACTAGGATTAGGAAGTTTTGTTAAGTACATTGAATATACTTATTTTCAAAATTTCCTTTCTTGTCCTTACAATAGAAAACTTTTTGTTACTCCAAATGAATGGTTTTAACCATAGTTCTCTTGGCTTTGCTTCTTAGTTCCTTATTCTAACTATCCATTACTTGTTTAAACTAATAATGGATTTTTAATCACAAGTGTCTTCCATGTCATAACAAGGTGAGTTTCTTGAAACCCTCCTACTACGACAAGGTGCTGTGACTTTCTATCCAAGAACATTAAAGGTATTGACCTCATTGGTTGTATCAAGATAACAGAGGCAGTGGGACCATCTTATATAGAATAAGATGATAGAACACTTTTAGAATCAAGATTATCTCCTCTACTTTGCTATTTTCGTTTATAAGAATATGACTAAATCTGAAGTGTCTTTAGATTTTAAATCACAAGTGTCTTCCAAGTCATAACATGGAGAGTTCCTTGAAACCCTGGCACTACGACAAGGTACCGTGACTTTCTATCTAAGAACATTAATGGTATTGAACTCATCGGTTGTATCAAGACAACAAAGGCAGTGGGACCATCTTATATAGAATAAGATGATAGAACACTTTTGGAATCAAGATTATCTCTTCTACTTTGCTATTTTCTTTTCAGAATTAGTCATATTCTTAGAGAAGTAGTATTTGTTGTAACAAACACTCTCTTACCTAATGACCATAGGATGGTCTACCCCTAATCACTTTAGAATAGCTATCAAACATGCAAACCTTAATTAACAATTGTAGCTTTTCTTAAGTTCATGATCAGGACATCCCTGAGTCTAGTAATGGTTTACACTAAGTACACAACCATTCCATCATTCTAAAATTTTCCTATCACTAGAGTATTTCCCTAGAAGGACTTAGGCAACTACGAGTAACTAATCATAGACCTTTTGCTAATATGAATATGCAAATCAAATTTCTAGGGAGGTAAGTTTAAATACAATTCAAAGTTCAACTTTATGATCTTTGAACTACATATCCACCAAATATTTCTCTCCATCCCTATGAGTTCGCAAGATCTTTACCCACTTACCTTGATGTTTTTCAATATTACTAGAAATTCATGAAATTTTTCTTCAAATTTCTTTGCATAAGGTAAAATCTAGAGTGATTGTCAAAGAATTTAACAATAACTCATATCCACCCCTGAATGTACATCCATTTGTTCGAATACAAAATGATCCTACTATGAAGTGGATATTGGCATATTGACTCTTTGCAGAGAATGATCTTGTCAAAACCACTATGAACAAGATGCAGATGCCATAGATAATATTATATGGTTGTGTTCTTAAGATGACTTGGGTTTCGTTACAACAAAGAGTTCTTAGAATAGTCCAAGTGGGTTCTGGTAACAGAATACAAAACTCAAAATCCATACATTAACATACAGTTCGGATCCATTAACAGAAAATGAATATTAAACTTTCTGAAGGTTGTACTGTAATGTCCAATGTATTCTGGAAACTGAAATTCAAAATTTCATATTTGGAATCTAAAATCAAAGTCAAAGACCTAAACTTATACCAAATATTTCTTGAGTTATTATTCTTTCTTAGACCATCACTACTAATCTAACTCGAAGTTTAAGTGCCTTTAGTAAGCGTATATAAGTAGAAGATTCTCTAAGATCGAGGATTTATATCATTTTAGGATAGAATGTCTGGAATATAGTGATCTGCGCCATTCAATTTCATAGTAGAAAATAGAGTGGCATCATAAACAAATGATTTATAATCCTTCTTACCCAATGATATACTATCTAAGAAATTTCTTAATGAAAAAACTAAAGGATAATTTCGATTAAAATAAGAATCCAAAGATGTCCTGCTTAGGAGAGAGTCAAAGTTATCCTTATTTTATAAATCTCTTCATTATTTCATATTGTAAACACTAGTCTAAGTCGTCATCTTTGGATATACAACTAGATGTTGCAATTACAAATACTTATCTGTCGAGATCTAACATTATTATGTTTGTCTAATGGATGATAATCCTTTGGGATTTGTCTGATTAAAACAACAAATTAAGTTAGACCAACAATGAAGACTCGAAATTTATACTACAAAATTAATAAGAGAAAACTACATGAAGGTTCAATATAAATTAATACACAATTCAAAAATTATTAAGCATTTAGCAAGTAACAAAGATATGTGAAAATAGAAAAACTATCATATCTTAAATAATTTTTAAGGTTTCCAATAAACTTATACAGTGTCCTGGTAGGCGAGAGTCAAAGATAGCATTTATTGGATAGAGTAGTCAACTCATCTAAAATGGACACCATTCTAGCAACCTTTTATTCGATCAAAATAAGAATCCAATGTTATCTCGGTAGGTGAGAGTCAAGGTTTTTCTTATTTTATGAGCTTCCACTACTATTTCATACTTTGTAAAATTATCTCTAAGTAGTCACCGTAGGGGAGAGTCTAATAGAAACGAAAACTTACAAAATACTTATCTTTTGAGATCTTTACGTTGTTAAATGTCCAATATAAGACCATGCATATGGGGAACGAAGTCTAGTGTCTCGAAGTCCCATTAAAATATTAATCATGTAAGACCAATAATATAGATCGAATGTCCTTATAACTAAAGCTCATTATTTAAAGAAATTGTATTTTCATTTGAAATTTATTTTAATCTATTTATTTTAATATTAATATATTTATTTAATTAAAATTACTAATTTAGATAAAACTAAATATAAATTTTAATTTAATATTTATAAAATTATACCCTAGGAAGATCTGAAAAATAAAAACTTTATTTTTCATCCTTAGTATTAATTTTCTAATAAATATTATAAAAATTACTTAATTTAAGTTGGTCCAAAATTAATTAAAACTAATTTTTAACTCAAATTTTATTTTCTATAAATATATATATATATAACTGAATTCGAAATCCAGTGTATTTTAAAATAATACATTTTCAAAATTCTACTTAAAATAAAATAAAATAAAACTTGAAAAATAATTCTAATTTATGTTGGTCTAAAATTAATAAATTAATTTTCAACATAGATATAATTTTTCTCTTTAATTAAATCTATTAAGAAAAATATCAAATATTTAAGTGTCTAGAACAAAATCAACTTAAATATTAATTTTTAATTTAACTAAATATATCTAGAAAAATATTGAAAGTCTACCTGAAATATCTATCTAGATAATTCATAAACTAATTATTGATCTTCTTATTAAATATATTTTAGACTATTTATTTTAATTAAATGATAAATAAAAATTACATGATTTAAGTTGATCTAAAATTGATTAACAAATTAATTTTCAACTTTAATCTAATTTTCAAAATATCTACATTTAAAATAAATGTATTTCGAAATTTATGTGTAAAATGGTTATTAAAATAAAATAAAATATATACTGAAAATTATTCTAATTTAAGTGTTTAATTAACAAAATGGCTTAGGGTTAAAATAGTCAAACACCATTACACTGCCTAATCTCGATATTCCAAATATCAACTTATGAATACCCCACTAAATAAAAAGGTTTTATGCTAACCCATGTGATAAATTAGCCACCGTCCTATTTTCCATTGTCACTGAGAAAAAAATCATAAAAATTACATATTTCACATTTAACATAAGCAATACTCTTAGAGTTTAATAAAATCTCCAAAATTGAGAGATTAAAACTCTAATACCCATTTTCTTAAAATGAGACCCACAACATAAATAATCATGCATAATCATAAAATATCAATAATTATTACTAATTGCTTTACTAATCCATAATCTAATCATGCAATCATTACATAGCCCCTTCGCTCATTAAATCTAAATGATAGAAAAATTTCTAAAATAATTTTCTAAATAATGGAAACACGTAGAAATGAGTCATGCTCTACGATTCCTATTGCAATTTGAGAACAAGCTAATGGCCCCTCCATGTAAGATTAACTCGCTAAAATTCACAAATGCCAAGAAGGGAACTTTGACATTGTTGACATCTAAGAAGGGAAATTTACAATTCGTATGCTTCGAAGATTTAACAAATAATTTCAAAGTTAAAAAGTCTAAAGGTATCAAGCTTTGGTCGTTGGAACTAAGAGCTTCAAAAATCCTAAGGCAACTTACTAAATGGCTTAGTGAACAAGGGAAAGTAGGAAGCAAGTAATATAAGCATGACAAACAATTTAAGGATATATAAACAAGAAAAGTTTTTGTTTTGAAGTTATTACACATGGCCTCGCGGTTAAGACATGTTTAAATTTGCAAAAAGGTAGAAAGTAATAAAAAGAAAGCTAAAAGATAGAAATCACATCTGGGCCTGATCTTGGACTTGGTCTTGGATTTGAACTGAAGAAGTATCCCAAGGCAGGTCTTGGGCAAGATTCAAAAGGTCTTCAAGCTTATCTTGAGGAGGGTCCTAGAGGTCTTGAGCAATATTCATAGAAGAAACCACAACCTATGTAGAGTGTTAAGGTTCATGGTCTTCGACTTGTTCCTTGGCTGATTCCTCAAAGTCGTGACGGCCAAATTCCTCAAAATAGGTGTCGAAATCGATAGCCTTTACCCTTTGGGTGTACTCTTCTCCATGTGGTCTGAGATACTTGAGTATAGGGGGATCTTTTTTCCACAAAATGTGATGAAGCATGGAGTAGGACATATCTAATGATCGAAGATGAAACCTCTCATCCCGAGCCTCTATTTTGGCGATGTGTTCAGTAACATCCCTGATAGATTGTCCATCGGTCTCTTTGATCCTCTACATAGTTGCCATAGCTATAAAGTCTCTCCTGTCATTGGGTGGTTGATGTGTAGCTTCTCTCCATAACCATGATATAGTGTCGACATGGGCATCACTAGTCAAACGAGAGCATCAGAGGACCTCTATTTGAGTTTTCAGTTAGAGTTTCAGTGAATTGACCTCTATCTTTAGATCCTCGACATTGCCCAATATGGCTTGGATCGCTAGATTTTTTTAATGAACCTCAATTTTTAGATTGTTGACCTCCTAGATTTTGGTGTCAATGGCATGTTTTTGACCATCAGTCGAGCATCCATTTTACTTGGCAAAGTTCGTTAGTAAGGGAGGATTCTTTAAGCTGGTCCTGCCCTTCCTTAAGATCTTGGTCAGCCTTAGCTTGTACTTATTGTACAGCTTGAGGTATTTGTCACTCGCCTCTTAATCTTCCCGTTCTCAGTAAATTTTGCCTCATGATTAGAACGGTTGGCCTCAGTCTCACAATTTTTCCTAACTTGGGTCATCTAAGCCTCCGCCTTTGCTTTGATTTTATTTATCTTAATAGTAGCCTAGGCTTTAACCTTCTCAAGATCAGAAAGTAAAGCTCTCTTTCTCGTCATTTAATTTTGGTTCTTGGACTGAACCGTCTCGAGCTCTATGACTAAGGCCCCCACTTCTTTAGAAGTCCATTTTGCAATCAAGGTCATATGACACAACAAAACAACATAAGATGACAATACACAACAACAAAAGTAAAGACCAAAAGCCAAAGCTTACCCCTACTGCCTGTTGTTTCACAACTTGAGCCAAAGTGAAAGCATCACTGCTATTGCATACAACCCACTTCTCCAAAGTCAACTTACACCCACTACTCGTCACTTGGTCTAGAAGCTCCACAGTAAAAGGCACTAGGTCTTTCCCATCCGTAGGCACCATCTGCTTGCCAAGGGCTACAATGTCAATCACTAGTCCTAGAGCAGAAGTTTGAATTCCCTCAATGATATCTCCCCTCCTCACGGAATAAAAGGTTTTGTCTCTCCTTTGAATTTCCACCCGTTCTTTCTTGTGGCATCACCTCAGCGAGCATTATGCCTCTCCCAATTTTGTCTTTAGAATTTTATGGCTAGGAATGGTAGACTTCATAGGAAGCGTGAAATTCAGAGGGAGAATCCTAGGTAAGGCAGTGACAATCTGTTGCCCTTGTGGCTAATTAGAGAAGGTTTAATTTCTTTTTAAAAGCTAAATAGCTCTTATTTGGGATGGAGTGACCTTAGGTAGGTTGGGGAATGATGTCCTTAGCGGTTGTTGATGTAGTTGTTGTAGTTGTTGTTTTTGTTGTTGTTGTCATTGTTGTTGTTGGAGTTGTGTTGATGATGATGGTAGAGAAAGTGTAACTTCTAGATCAGGAGGTGAAGGAGTAGTATACTCACAAAGATCTCCTTCTCCTCTTGGAGAACGTTTCCTGACCAAAGCGCGGCTGACCTTCTTGGCCTCCCTTTTGGAATGGGGAGGAGGGGTTTGGTGCTTAGTTGACATAGAAGCACCCTTTTGGGAAGATAGGCCTGTATAAGCTCCCATCTGAGATAGTGGTGGTCTCTAAATTCTGTTGGGTAGCCCTCTTTGCAACCAAAGTAGGCAAAGCCTTTGCCAGGGCTTGATGTTTAAGATGGCTTGCTTGAGCAGTGCCGTTCCCGGACACAACCACTTCATAGGAAGACACCCTAGTTGCGACCGAAGTTTTTTCTGTCCCAGGGGGAGCCTGGGAACCTGGGAACCTAGAGCCTTAATGGTTGCCTTCACAGGAGGATAAATTTCCTAGACCCCTAAAAAAGAAGAGGTAGAAGGAGGCCTTGGCTTATGGGTCCTATTGGCCTTAGCCTTAGCCTTAGCCTTCCCTTTTTCGTTAGTGCTCTCATCTTGGTAATAGACTTTGTAATCCTGTCCTCAACGATCTCATCCTTCTCTCCTCTAGAGTTTCTACAAACATGACACACAAATTGTTAGCAAGCAACCTTCAAACAAAAAAATTTAATTGTAGATAGCATATTGCAACATGCTCGAAAAAGTGTGTGTGGGTGCAACCATTCAGTGAGAACCTATACGGTTCCCCACAGGCAAAGAAGATTATTTCTTCCCAGCCAATGAAGCTTCCATACTCCCTAAAGTTAGGGAAAGACATAGTTCTGAAAGGATCATCTCTAATAGTATCTGGAGAGTGTTGGGAATATTTTACCAAGATCTAGATTTACTAACAAGTATGTTTATTAACATCCTAACTATGAATATCTCTAAAACAATGAAAATAAACACATAAGGGTTAAAGAAAACCTTACATTGATTGCAACGGAATATAATGACTCCTTACGTTCAAGATCTCAAGCCCTTGATTCCTTTTTGTACCAGAGCATCATTAAGATTTGAACCTGGATCTCTTTCTCTCCTTCGGGTTTGGTTACCACCGTCTTACTCACTATGATTGAGTACTTGACTTGCTATGTGTGGGCATGGCACTCATTCACTCAAGGTTTCTAATATGGCAGAACAATGAAGGAGGCTAAAATCACTATAGAAGGAACTCTCTCATCTAGGTTGGTTGAATAGTCAGGTTGACATTGGTGCGATGAGTGAGAGTATCATGTTCCTTTTACGATTGAGTACTTGACTTGCTATGTTTGGTTACCACCGTCTTACTCACTATGATTGAGTACTTGACTTGCTATGTGTGGGCATGGCACTCATTCACTCAAGGTTTCTAATATGGAAGAACAATGAAGGAGGCTAAAATCACTATAGAAGGAACTCTCTCATCTAGGTTGGTTGAATAGTCAGGTTGACATTAGTGCGATGAGCGAGAGTATCATGTTCCTTTTATAGTGTTTCAACTAGGGCTTAGGGTTGAATTATATGGATTAAAAAATAATTAAATATTAGGCAAAAATAACATCATGGTCGTACACAATAATGGGACCACTTTCTAGTTACAATTTTGCCACTTTATTTCAACCACTTATTCTTCTTTTCAATAATACCATATTTTCCAATTCAATCCTATAAATGCCAAAAATATTTATTTAATAATTATAATTAATTACTAAATAAAATGGGGTCTTTTTAATATTATACCTAAAATTGATTTTATTTATAAAAATACCTTTAAGAAAATTATTTGCACAAATACCGATTGCCACGTCAGCATAAATACCGAAATATAAAATAATTACCGAAAATTGAAAAAAATAAAAAAATCTCGCTTCCAGAAATTTCAGTGTTTTGCAAATTTTAAAAAAAGCAACCTTTTGGTTGCTTTTGATGTAAATAATATATCAATTAATTACTTTTTATTAGAAAAAAATTAATTTAAGATAATTTTTTTCTCATACACATTTGGTTCCTTATTTTGATCAGACAACTTTAAAATTAATATATATATATAATAATTTTCATATTGTAACTAATTCTATTATGTTTTAGATACTATTTGGTAACTTTATAAGTTTTTTTATTAACATATTAAATTCTTTTTATTAAATAAATTTATTATTAGTATACTATATTTTAACTTTTAAATACAAAATAACAATAGACTTTAAGTTAAGTTATGATGTTACTTGATATGTTAAAGTTTATTAAATTTTAAATTTTATTACTTTTTGTTACAAAATATAAAAAAGGAATAAAAAAATTTCTTTTAACACTGATCGTCCTTTTTCGGAGTCACTAAAATGTAAGAGAGATATCTAAATGTTAGAGGAAAAATAATTAAAAAAAAACTAAGAGAAATAATAAATTTAGAGAAAAAGAATAATAATAAAATAATAATAAATGAAGAAGATTTTTTTAAAAAAACAAATTAATAAATAAATGAAGAAGATAATAATGTCAGAAAAAGAAAAAGTAAACAAAAAGGAAAAAAAAAGTAAAAAGATAAATATTGGAGGAGACTTATAATTTCTTGTTTAGATTTTAAATTATAGTGTGTTATTTTGTTGTTTAAGAAACCTTAGTCTAACTTTTAATTTTAGTCATTTTTTTTGTAGCAGAAAAATATATGCTTCTAACATGTCAAAATGATCACTTTAAAAAATAGATTATAATAGTGTAATTTTTGTGTCTAAATAATAAATTGCGTGGCTGAAAAAACTTTTGAAATAAAAAATAAAGAAAGTGAGAATAATAACAATTTGTGTCGTTTATTCACATAATTTTTTTTTTTTTAAAAAAATCTGATTGTATATCAACTAAGAGAGTCAATAAAATGTAAAAGAAAAACATATGGTTAATTTTTAATTTTAGTAGGCGTGTAGCGGTATTTAAAACAATAAAATGGTCTAAGAAAATTTCATAAATAATTTACAATTCACGTTGATACATATAATTATTTTTTTCTAAAACTACTAATTAGATTAAAAAACAAAAAAGAATGTAAAATAATAATAAAAAAAAGAATAGAATGTAAAAAAAAAAAAATATTTGATCAACCTAGTTTACTGTTATTTTGAAAAAAATAAGATTTTTATAATTAAAAAAAAAAAAAAAAAGCTACTGTCTAGAAAAAGAAAAAAAAAGAAAACTAGCATGTAGGCAGAGTTTAGGAGAGAGAAGCAATAAATATACATTGGTATACCTATCAAAAAGAAATGCCTAAATTGTGAGTATTAAAATAGGTAAGGGTAAATTCTTAAATAATTTAATAATAATAGTTGGTGGTGCAAATATTTCAAATAAAATTGCCATTTATGTAATTTATTAATTAGACCATGAAAAGTCTCTTAATTAACAAATTGACCACAAAACCTCTTTTCTTCACAATTAACCCCTTGCTTAGTGAAAATTCATAAATAAGACATAGTCTACTATTAGAATTATAATTGATAAACTAAAATCAACTAACTGAGTCTAGAAGCAGTATTATCTCAACTTGTGAAGGGACCATGGACCTATATAACCGAGCTTTCAATAAGTAAATATAGAATTCACAAAGTAAATTCTCAACTTATTAATTCCTCCTTGGGCCACTATAGATTTGGAATTGAATAGCACTCTAAGTTATATAGAACGCTCTATATGTACCACGATATAGATGATCCTCTATAGATGATCTACACTGAAAAGGGACAAATTTACCATTCTACCCTTCAATGTATTTTATCCTTAAAACACTTAGCTACCTATAAATGATATTTCAGTAAACTAATACAATTACTGAAATGTGATCTCAATCATTTATCTCTATCTAGCCAAGCTTAAAGGAAATCATCGTTTCACTTCTAAATACTTATAGAAGCTATAGATTCCATATCTATGATCAGCGCTTCCACTCAATTGAACTACCATGTTTCCAAGATGTAAGTATCCACCAGAACCAAAAGTTAGCCTCCACGAAAATCTGTAAGAACATAAATAATACAACTAAGTTGAACCTAACCATATTAGGATTAAGATTCATAGACCTAAGATCAACCATTGATATTTACTTAGAAAGATATAACGGTAAGTTTATGATATCTTATCTAAGATCAATATCGGTCCCTTCCAATGTATACTCCATACATCTGATACTGGTAAACTTTGCCAATGCCCTGGAAAGGACATAACACTTATCCAAGGTGTAAGTATACCTTATCGCTGATTATCATGCCAGTCTAAATCCAGTGAACTAATAAATCATGGGAATTAAAGTTTTGAACTTATAATCATGATTATATTCCACTGAGCTGACAACACTATAATCATGAACAAATATATACATATTTATATATGTTCTGGACTTAATAGAATTTATACATTAAATATAATCATGAAATAAATCACGTGAACCATGCAACATAAAATGCAATTTCTGATCTTTATTAATTAGTAAATCTGATTATATTGAAATGAGTTTTATTTAGGGCACAAAACCCAATAGAGAGAACTTTGGGTTACTAGGATTCCTAAAAATTTCCTATATTCTCTCTATGAAATCCTTCATGGGGTACTTAAGATGATCTAAGTTCAAAATGTAACTATGTAATCCCCCCTGGTCCATCCAAGACATGCGATGGAGGGTGGGGGTACAGAATACACAAAAGGGCCTATTACCTCTCCTGAAAGTGCCGGCTCCCGGGGCACCCTCATCTGGGTATGCTGCAACATATCTCTCAAAAATCTCCTCCTCTGTCAAGGGATTGGGGTGGCAGAGTGCCCAGTTAGCTTTCAGGATTTTATCTTCCTTGACAGCCTCTGTGATGATTTTGGCTTAGTCAAGGCTATTACCTCCATAGCCTCTTTTGAAGTATGACTTTGGCCATCTCCACTCATGTTGTTGATGCTCTAGAAACTGGTGAACAACCTGTGTTCATAGAGAAACTTTATGATGACCATGCTTTCAACTTTCAACTGTGCTTCAGTGAAATACTTGTAATGGGCTACCTTTCTTGTCATTTCCTAAGTTTTAAAGCTCCAAGGCACATGCTTTGCCAAAAATGAAAAGTGAAAAGGCCCAATTAGCAGTGAGACTAGAAAAATTTCGAAAGAAGGAAAAATAGAAATCAAGATGTTTACCTGGGATTTGTAAGATTAGTTGGAAGGTAGCACCCTCTTCACTGGGAAACCAATGGAGAAAAACAAGTACTCTCGGAGATCATGGGAGTGTAATGTGTAGCTGATGGGACAATGAGCATCTGAATACCTCTCTAACTTGTAAAAGCTAACCTTTTTATAGTTGGTGCACATGGGATGAGGTTTCACACCAAAAAAGTAAGGGATTTCCTCCGAGGTAGGCACATCTAACTTTTTGTACTTGCGAAACAAGTAACATCGAGCTAGGATCTTATAACTTGGAGGTATCAACTGGAAGGGTGCTATCCCAATTCGCATGATGAATTCCACAAAATAGGTTCTCAATGGAAGGTGTGTGCCACTCGAATGGGCCCAATTGCATCTGTGCTCATGGAAGCCGATTTCTCTGCGATGGATAGCTTGTGCCACATTAGCCCTAGATTGTTGCATGATTCAACTTCGGTGGTGTACATCTCCGACATATCGTGAGAATGGAAATTATTGATTTTTTGACCCATCTCCCAAATGGAGGCATTTAATACAAGTGCTGGAGGCGGTACTTTAGCTTTACCCTTTCTTTTGGATATCACAACTACCCTGGATAAAGCAACCTCTAGGATAGTCTCCAGGGTAGTATCTTGTTGAAGTTCCTAGGCAGGAGTCCCTACCAGAACTTCTTCAGTAGCCACCTCCTCTGTAGCAGCAGTAGTTGGATTTTCCTTAATACCCACTACCTCAAGATAGAATTCTTTGTTCGATCCATCTCTGGGAAGAGAAGAAGAAAAGAAAAAATAAGAAAATTGACACCTAATATCCAAATGACAAAATGGGTATCGGGGAAGGCCTTCCCTAAAATTGCTTGGAGAGGTCCCCGCTGGACCCATTACTCTTAGAAGTCTATCCTCGATAGGCGACTCGAAGTGACAGATTAGGAACCCTGAGGAATAATTACTAGAACAGAGCCTAAACAAATTCCAAAAATCAAGTCCATTCGGAGTCCTAACAACTCCAAATAGGCGTATAGAGGATGGACATCCTAAAATTTCATCTTGCCTGGTTCAAACCCTAATTTCAAAACCCTACGTACGTGGAAAGTTCATAAAGTTTAGATGGACATACCGTAACTGTTTAGACAATAATAGCACTCCCATGCAAGAAATTTATTGACATAATCTAGTCCTTGACATGTAAATTCTAAGGACACTGTTTTACCATTCCCATATATTAGATATTTGAGACCTTGCTTAAACTAAGCATTTCTATCCTAGATACAAAATAGAAAGATTCAACAGAGCATCGAGATACTTACTTGGTATGTGAGTGTAAAAGAAAAGGTTATTGTGAAAATTTGCCTAGAGCTGTGTACCAAGTCGATCACACGATTGAAATTGGCCTGAGCAGCAAAGTCCTCATCAAACAAGGGGTGGAGTAGTTCAAGGTTTATCAACATTATATCTAGAAATTAGGCTGAGCGAAGGTTCACGAAATATTGGATTAAATAATCAAAGACTTCTTACATTCACCTCTGGAAACTGTCACCAGATCTAGGGTTCTTTCTCAAATAAGGGATCCGGTTTGAAGTTTGAAGGAAAATGGTTCGAAAATTCCACAACAGTGAAAAAAAGAAAAAATGGATTTGATGAGTCTATTTATATTTCAGCCAAATTCTTGCAATTTGAAATGAACGGTCCATATCCTCTCCAAAAAGCATAATTCAATCCAATGGATGGGAAGTTGAAAAGATGGCATTTAAAACTTGCTCAGGGCATTCATTTTTCATCATTGCCCGTCTCGAGTAGCGTACGCATTAAAGAGGGCTATTTGAGTTGACCTGCCATTATTAAAACTTCTTCCAAGAGACATGGCCCCTGCACGCATGTGTTATCAACAGACGCATTAAAGGCATTGCGTGAATGCCAGACCAATGGTACCTTTAGATTTTGGTCCTTTAATTAATGATAGATTAAAAAGTACATTTGTGATCCCTGTAGTCACCACGTGTCGAAATTCTATCTCTAAGAGCCAGAATAAGACTATAACCTCTCGCACCTCAAAGAGTCACAGAAGCTTGGGGTAAATGTTATTTGTGTTTCTAAATCGGTGACACGTGGCATTAAAAGGGAGAGAAAGTCTTAGAATCTCACTAATTAAACTCCACCACTAAAAGCCAGTAGTGGAGAAGCCTTGTTGATCCGAGAACATTTTAAGACTAAGAGATAAGCAAAAGTCTACCTCGCCTTATCTTAGCTTCCAAAACAAAGAAGACATATTACCACTCCAGGATTTGGAGTAGTCCAAACTCAAAGCCTACCCAAATGATACCTGGATGTTTACTCAAAGGGCCTATCACAGACACTGATCACCCATGAGTATTGGGGACGTCTACCTTAGATGTAACCTGGATCGCCCAATGACAGTTATTCTTTTTCTGATACATAATTAGATCTTGTCCCTTCGGACAGAACATGGTAGTGCACGCACCTCACACACCTTTTTTCTAGACGGTTATTCTAGGCATCTACTTTTAAAGATTAAACCTTTTGGCAGCACATGTTCATGGCATATTGTGGCCCCTATTGTCCACCTGCTTTAATGCATGAGCATAATTTCCTCGTAGGGACCCAACAGTCAGCTCTTTTTTGCATGTATTTTACCCCATTAGTGGGTTTTTACGCAAAAACCCTAGGCGGGTCATGGGCATGTCCATAGCCGCCCTTAGCTTATAAATATGATTCCATTCCCAAACGAAGGGGGATCACAACCTAAGAGCTGAAATGCTGCTCCTATTATTCTAAGCTTTTCTTTTCTTCAAGAGAAACTAAGAAGATAGAGTTATGGTTTCTTGCTGAAATACTGTAAAAATATCAAATACACCCTTTGAGGCTAATAGAATGACTCATGGACTAAGGTTAATTAACACCTAAACTACGTAAAAATCTCCATCTTATTTATTTTTGGATTTTACAATTTCTTTAGCTCCTAAATATTTAGTTTTTTGGAAATCTCAATAAACAGAAAGGAATATACATTTGATCTCCTATATTTTGAAATATATTTTATATCATACGTATAATCTTTTAAATTATTAATTGTATATATAATTGTTAACACAGATTTTCGTTAACCAAATTTGAGCCTAACCATGACAATCTTGCACAGAAAAATAAAGGCTATAAAATAGAAAGTATGAACACACAAGATTTTTTACATGATTTTGCAGTTAAAATTATGCATAGTCCACGAGTAAATGTTATTCAGATTTCTGATGGTTTTCTCAGGGCCTTTTTTGTATGAATTTTTTCACCCCTTTATTGATCTTACTTGCCACTACTTATAATTACATAGTGGGCAATTAATTACAAAGTTGACTGTAATCATTTTACAACGATCATCCCCTAAAATCATGGGGTTTGATTACATATCACGTAGTGTAAATGTGGTTATTATTTGGAAATCATATAGCTGTGATTTCCCCGCTTTTACTGGGTCAAAACGATCGTGTATTTAAACACGTATTTAATTGTTGTACTTGGGGATGTCTCGACGGAAGTTTGGTTCCAGTGATCATAATAGCAAGCTTGGGCCATTTTCCCTTCCGAGGTCGACGATGCACGTCTTGCTGCTTCATTGTGATGATCGCAGTTCTTATTTACAAAGAGTTATTCGAGGCTCGTTTGGATGTTAGTTTCTTACTTATCAGGATTGTAAGTCTCACTGAGAAAATGTCTGAAGTTAACTGGGTGAAGTTACAGGAAGCCTTCCCATAGTGAGATAGGCACCTCGCTTACTAGGTGTCGAGCCAACCCGACTGTCAGACTTAGTTTGTACATTATACACTAAGGGCTTTCGCAGTCGATATGTGTCACTTTCGTCTTCCTAGATATAACGTATTTAAGCCTCATTATTTGCATTCAGCGACATATGGTTTCTCGATAATATACTAAGCAACACTTTGTATATTTTTTCCTCGCCTAAGATTTTACAGTCAGCAGGTTGCGAATATACTCTGATACTTACGTAATTAATGAGTTATTCCATAAAAAGCAATTGTATTGATCCATATTCCTTTTATTTTGACACGTGTCCCCCACTGAGATGGTAGCTGAAGTTCGGGTATAACAATTGCCCCTTAAAAGGTTATTTTTTCAAGAAAAAGTAATTTTAATAATTATAGAGGGTATTTTCGTCATAATCCCTTTTTGGAAAGATGCGTCCTTTGATTCTAGTTGTTGTACAATTTCAAGGGTAATTATGAATTGTCTCTTCATATTCTGCCTTACTCCCACTCGTTAGATTTCCCGATCTTTGGCCTTCTTGTCACTGGACTTTGTGTATAAAAGAGCAGCTTAAGCTTGCCATATTTCACAAACTTCTGCCTCTTTTGGTGAGATCCATCTGGAGAATGGATTGTCTCTTTCTTTCTAAAATGTCCCATCTGAGTTCAGAGGTTCACCCCCGCACCCCAAAATTCATAACACCAGGACGCACCAACCATTTTTCTTCTCCATTTGTTCCCGAGGACTTCAAACTTCAATTAGAACAAGAAATGATGGATTCCAAGGTTAAGGAGCTTCCGACCAATCCAAACCAAGGGAACCTCGTCGATCGTTATAGGTGATCCTCACAGGTGATTCTTGAGGATAAGTATTATCCCTTGTGAATGGTGGTTTGAGTCAGATCATACATATTATTTTTTGTTGCTCCATTGACCCTTCTCTTTTTTTTTTATGTCTCTGCATGAATAGACATAGATCTTATGAGCGATCTTAGAGGTCCTCCTTAGGCTGACAAGGAATCCCAGAGGAAAGTTGGCGAGGTTTCGGATGAATCCGGGACGGAAGTTGGCGTGGTTTCTATCAGAGAATCCAACCAACCCAAGACCCAAACCTGCACCAAAAGACCTTTGTGCCAACTTCTCTCTGGTTTCGAGTAATTTGTTGTGGCTGGCAATAAGGTCTCGGCTGCAGGAAATGGGATCTTCTGATGCGGGGAATGAGGTCTATGCAGAGGTTGAGACCTTCTACATGTAGACGGTCTTTCTCAAGCCACGTGTAGTCGGTCTTTCTCCAAGTTATGTGTAGACGGTCTTTCTCTGAGCTATATGAAGAAGGTCTTTCTCGAGTTTATCGACCCTCCCCTTAAATTCTTTGTTTAGGAAGATGACTTAATCATTTGCCGATAGTGGCATTTTTGTAAAGACAAGTTCATAACCCAACTTGGGGTTTTTTTTTTCTTATCTTAAATGCCTTGTACGATTTTCATTCGAACTTAATACAATTGTGTTTTGCTTGTGTTTTTATTCACAATGTAAACAACTATATTTTGATCAAATGTACAGTACTTTTGGGTTTTTCCATTGCTCGCAATCTTCCTGTTTAAGTAGTTAGTTATCTACCAAACTTTTCTTACTTTTGAGCAGTTGTCGATTCTGCCTCGCTATAGCAGTTATTATGTGCCTTAAGCAAACTTAAATATACTTGAATGATTTTGTCACTTTGTATATTTTTAATTTGCCCGTGTGAATAGTTAGATTATCTATCCATTTTTTAGGTTCAAGTACTTTATCAAGGCATTGTGATGGCTCGTTTAGCACTTTCCTAGCTCGCGTGAATCATTAATATTCATTTTTATACAGGAGTTATAACTTTTGATTTTCCTTTCCCATCAAATAGGTTTTTAATCAAAAATTATAGTTGTTTGATCATTTCTTCTTCAAAAAAGTTTGATCAAGATGCTATAACAATTTGACCCCTCTCTCGTCGAAAAGGTTTGGTCAGCAAGTTATAACAGTTCGACTCCTCTTTCGTCAAAGAGGTTTAGTCGAGAACCTTTAAATTTCAATATTTTTTTTAAATGGACGGTTTGCATTGTACCATGTATTTCCAGATGAATTTCGGTTAATCATACATAAATGCCCCTTAAGTAATTTTAAAGAATAAAACTTTGTAATTACTCAATACAAATGATGTTGGGTTTTGTGCCGTAAATAAAATCCATTACAATCTGATTAGTTATCAATTTAGAATTTTGAAGTAATTTATGGTTACATGTATGTTACATGTTTATGGTTTAATATATATATTTGATATATGCACAAAAAACAGTTAAATTTAGAACATATAGTTATTCACAATTACAGTATTGTCAATACAGTGGAATGTGATTGTGATTATATGATTCAAAAGATTTGGTCCCTATTCATCAGTGTTTTGGATTTACACTGATGTGATAATCAAAGATGAAGTATACTTACACTTGGAGTAAGTGTTATGTTCTTTCCAGGACATTGGTAAAGTATACTAGTTTCAAATGTATGGAGTATACATTGGACTTGACCGATATTGAACTTGGTCAAAGATATTGTAAACTTACCGTTGCATCTTTCCAAGTCAATATCAGAAGTTGATCTTAGATTAAGAGAATCTAAATCCTGATATGCTTAGGCTCAATCTCAGGAGTGCTATTCATGTTCTTTGATTTATTAGTTAAGCCTACTTTTGGGTCAGGGTGATACGTATATTTTGGGAACATGATAGCATAACTGAGTTGGAGTGCTGAACATAAATATGGAATCTATAGCTTCTACTGGTGTATAGAAGTAAAGTGATGATTCCTTTTGAGCTTAGTTAAATAGAAGTAAATGGATGAGCTCTTGTTTCAGTGACTATATATTAGATCACTAAAACATCATTTACAGGTAACTAAGTGTTCAAAGGGGCAAAATACATTGAGGGGTGTAAACGGTAAATTGGTCCCATCTCGATGTAAATCACCTATATATAGAGGATCTTTTAATCACAATAAGATTATAACAATGGTTAAATGAGATAGCATATTGATATCGTGAAACATATAATATGCTCTATATAAGTCTGAGAGTGCAATTCCAAGTTCTAAGACTGGATTCAACAAGGAATTAATAAGTTAGGGATTTACTTGGTAAATCAGTTCAACGTATTGGAAGCTTAGCATATAGATCCATTGTCCCCATTCTAGTTGAGATTATACTATTTGTAAGACTCTATAATTTATTTATGATTAATCAATTATAATTCTAAAAGTTAGACTATGTCTAATTTGTGAATTCTCACAGTTTAAGGATGAAATTGTAAATAAAAGGGTTTCTAGGTTTAATTATTAATTAAGAGACTTTGTATGTCTAATTAATAATTATATATTAAATGACAATATTATTTAATAATCTATTTTAGTTATTAAATAATTAGTTTTGGCATTTAAATGATTAGAATTGGAAAAATTGCATTTTTGGAAGAAATAGAAATAAAATTGAGGAAACTGCAAAATCCATGTGAGGCCCATACACACCATGGCCGGCCACATGCTTGCATGTTTCCCAATTATTATTTTCAATTTTAATTGTCATGTAATTGCTAATCAAAGCCTAACAAAAATAGGAAAGTGGTGGATCACACTAAATAAGGCAGTTAATCAATTACACAGTAAAAGAGGAAACTGCTTATTTGGAAAGTTGTGCTCTCCCTTCTCCCTATATATAGCCGCCCCTCTCTTCACTCTTGGTATGTCTTTGTATGCGTGATAACCTGCAAAAATAAGAGAGAAAAGAAGAGAGAATTTCGAAAATCCTTGTGAGAGAGAAGTGCCCACACACATCACTCAGTACCTCAATCATAGTTTGGAAGACTGTGAAGGATCGCATCCAACTGAAGGAGAATCAGACTCAGATCTTGATTATACTCTGCTACAGATAGGAATCAAGGATTAGAGATCTGAGTGGAAGGAGACACTTAATTCCGTTGCCATCACTGTAAGTTATTCTTAACTTTAATGTGTTTTAATTATCGTTTTAGAAGTTCAATTTTAGGTTGTTAAATCAACATACTTGTGAGTAGATCTAAGATCCTGGTAAAATTAATTCCAACAACAGGCATCAGAGCCATGGTAATTGATTTGCTTGCAAGAAATTTGGACTTAAAACGATTTGTTTGTGATTTTTCATGGTGTGTCATATTGATGTTTGATTGATGTTTGTTGATTCTGCTAAAAATAATTGATTATTTGTATCTGAAATTAATTTTATTGGATAGTTTGGGAAATTCTAAGCAATTTAATTTTTTACAGAACTCGATTTCGATTTAATTTAAATTAGTTATGAATTTTTGAAAATTGCGAAAAATCGAGGTGGTGAGCACATCACCCTACGCGCGCGGAAATCATGCGCAGGAGTGCATGCGCCGAGTTTTCTCGACTGTGTCTCACCTTCCACGCGCACGGACAGCATGATTTGCATGCTATCCGTACCACCTGCCATTTTTTCTTCGATTTTTCATGATTTTTCATGGAATTAACTTCTGATTTTTTGTGTATTTTTGTATTTTAATTTTTGTTTTTCAATTTTAAAATCTAATTATCATAAATAAATTAATTTTATATTAAAATTAATTTTAGATATTATTGTAATTTGAATTTGAAAATAGGTTAAAATCAAGTATTGCTTACCACTTTTCTTATTTCTTTTAAATTTTGATTATTTTATCTTATTTTAAATATAAGGTCCGAAATTAATTTTTTTTTATAAAAAATATTCTTTTTGTAAATTTGACCTTTTTTAGAGTAAGATTACTATAAACAAGGTATTTTAAAAGGGGAAGTAAGATATTTTTGTTAACTTTTTTAAATTTTGTTATTTTTACTTAAATTAGATTGTAAAATCAGAAAAGGGTATGTATTTACCATTTTCTATTTTGAATATTTAATTTATTAAATAATATCAAATTTAAAAAGGAAAGTTAGCAAATTTATTTTGAAATGATATTTAGGTTACTCAATACCTAATTTTTCAAAATTGTAGGTTTAACTTTAAATATTTTTTTTATTTCATTCTTTAAAATTGAAATTTATTTTTTATATTTCGAAATAAAGTTTAATATTTAAAATTAAATAAATCCTACTTCCAACTATCCAAATTTGACTTGTTGCAGGAGTATGTGTTTTAGACTGTTTATAAGTTTTCTAAAACCTATTATTGTTTGATCTAAATTGCCAGGGTTAACTTGTTGACAGATCCAACGATCTGATTTTAACCCATGGTTCAATTGATGATAGGTCAAGTAAATAATTTGTAACAGGTAAATTTTACATTCTTCTTTCATCTGTGTATGACCTAGTAACATGATACGGTCCATCGAAATCTGTGTGCCTGTGTGAGCCTATATGTTTAATTTCTGTTATAGACACATATAGGTTGTTGTTGCTAAATAAAATATCATAACTTGATAGATTTTATTTAGGCTCATTTAGTTAATGGGCCTATTCAATTAATAACAGTTGTTCATTTCAAGGTTAAATTCCTCTCTTTTGGGCCTTGTGTGAGAGTTGGGAGCCTTAGAAGTGGGTACGACATACTTGACCCAGCCCCCCCTCACATGAACAACCCCAATTGTGAAGGCCCATTTGCCTGATTTGGATAACTGTGCTAGGTTAATTAAACTAGTTTGACCTAATAAAATTGACTAGCAACATAATTAATTTCTTCAAAATTAATTTAAGAAAAACGTAGTTTAATGAATTTTATTTCTAGATAAACTATTTGTATTTTTCTTGTATTTAATTAAATAAAAAATTTTAACTAACTAGATTCTTTCTGAAACTAACTTTTATTATTTCATTAAATATTCATATTTAAGTTATAAATTAGTTATTACTATTTTTCCTAATTAACTTAAATTTGAATATCTTTTGAATATAATATTAAGTTGAGGAATTCTAGGAATTGGTTATGAAGATTCTTAAAAGATATGTTAAATTTGTTTTAAACTTAAAATGGAATATCTTTAAATTAGGTAGTTACCACCTAATTTTGATATTTAATTAAATTTAATTTGGAAAATTTTAAGTTGCAAATTATAGATTCTTTCTATAATAACTTAAATCAGATATTTTCCAAATCTTGAAAAGATACTTAGTTTAATTGAGATATTTTCTAGATAGTTATTTCTATACTAATTATTATTTCTAATATAGGAAAATATCATTGATTGTTAAATTAATTGTTTAATAATTAATTTTGGTACTGTTGACCGAGGTTTTCGACAACCAATAAAATAATATAAGATTAGAGAACTGTAAGAAATTAAGAGAAGGATTTTTATGTGGTTGGGGCGTTAATGAGCTTTAGTCCACGAGTCTGTGTATTTATGAGTGTATTAAATACAGAGAATGTTCTTGGTGACTATTTACTCTTCTTGCACTTATGCAATCTCGAATTCTCGACCCCATTTAATGAGCTTTGAGAGGGTACTTATAGTGTTTTTGGTGGGGTGATTCCGAGGATTATTGTACATTTGTCTCTGTAAATATCCATAAAGTTGGGTATTCCCAATGAATATACCATGGGTAATGCATGGTCAAATCCCTAGGTGTTGTAGGGCTTTTATGTGGAATGTCCTTATTGTCTTTTGACTGACTTGACTCTTCACAATGTAGCCCTCAATAGACTTAAATGATCATTACTTCGCATGTGCAAATTGGGGGTTGTGCCGTCAGACTTTATTGCGTGTAGCAGTCCCAACACGTTTCCTCCCATGCTGCATTAAATGCGAAATGACTGCTCAGGGGAAGCCTGACACCTCGCGGAGATGCTTTGATGTTACTTAGGCTTTCAGGAGCATAGGGGGCCCCGTATGCCTTCTCCAGGAGGCACGTCCCGGATGCTGCCTTCTTTCATAAAGACTTAGCAAATAATTCAAGTATTAAGATGTTTTGATCCACGTGTCCCTGTCCGGTTGGTCCACGTATATTAAACAAAATCAGGGGCAACATTTACCCCCCAAGCCTTGTTTATTTGAAAAATAAAACAAGGCTTGTTCAAGTGCCTCCGGTTGACTCCTCGGTTTCCTGGCACGTTCTTTGGGCGCGTGAAGGTGCACTTAATGATCACCATTAATGCAGTGATTCACTTTTTGCAGACGTCGATTCGTTTCATGCCCATTGATTGATACGGCGCATTAATCGTGTCAGACAGATACTCAAACGTTTCCACTGCCTTAATTACGGATCAATCCAACCGTTTATTCTTGGGAATTCGAATCGTGCGCATCCCCAGTCGTTCGATTGGTAGGTGATTGCGCCTGTTCCTCATGCAGTTTGGCCTATAAAAGCCACCACCTTTCCTTCATTTGGTTACTTTCCTTTTTTCGCCAACTTTCTTCGAGTTTTCCAGAGAGAAAGAAATCGTCAGACCAGAAAACCTTCAAACACTTTACAGATTTCTTTGCTAACCTTTGCTCGTTACTGTCAGTATACGTTGCTTTGTTGATCAAAAGCAACCCCCAGTTCCAACACTTCATGTAAGTTTCTCGCATCCCTCACATTACTGTCGTGTTCATGGCATGCTTTACTTTTTACTTGTTTTTCTGGGTTTAGTGTTTGAAGTTTCTAGGAATGTTTCACCTTGAGTTTTTACGTAATACGTCTAGATTTCTCTTCTCTGGTGTGAGGGTTACTCTTGTTACGCACTGTTGTTATATTTTGTAAAGGACCATATACTCTTTGTGTGATGGCCTTCAAGCGCAGAGAGAAGATTTTGTCTCTCTCGATTTTCTGCCCTTCCTCTTTCTTTTTCTTTTACGTGCAATGTCACCATCTGTGAGATCTTTGCACCCGACTTTTGTCCAGGAAATCCTTCTAAGGCTTTCTTGTTGACAGAAGTCCAGAGGGGGCCTCTTTCCAGCAGTTAGGGGACCCCCATTCCCTTTTTTGATTTAGGGTTTCGTATGGGGCCTAATTGCTGGAATTTTAACTCTTTTTCAGAATCAAAATTGTTTGCATCCGGTTCAAAATCTTCCAAGAAGGGGGGTAAGCGTCTGGCCACCCTGGAAGATGTCATGCTGGGTCCCGTTGCCCAGGAGGGGTATAAACCTCGTGCTACGGGATGGGAAGCGGCCGAGCTTCACTCCACTCTGACTTGCCCTCACCAGTTGGAGAACATTGTGGAGGTGGCTGGAATTAAGCCTGCGACGTCCGAGACGTACCACCGGCCACCCCGAGATGCGGAGACGCCTAACCATAATTACGGAGGCTTCGGGGCTTGGAGCCAGACGCATCTGATGTCTGGGGCCATGCTTCCCCTTCAGGATTATTTTATTAACTTTCTTGTATTTGTCGGCCTTGCGCCATACTAACTAATTCCCCAAGCTTACCGCCTCCTTTCAGGCTTATTTATTTTTTACTCCGCCCGGGGATGGGGCTCTCCGAGTCCGGCGGAGATTTTGTATTTTTACGAACTTGTTTCAGTCCCCGAAAATGGGGACAAACTTAAAGACGGTTTTTATGGCTTCTGGGCCCACCCTTCGAATGATGGTGTGGTCCCGTACAATCGGCAAACCCATGTCAAGGAATATCGCCATCGCTTTTTCTTCTCCTCCGGGTTCCGAGCTGTGGAGAACCCGGAGCTCCTTACGGAGTGGGTCAGGATCCCTCCATACGAACGGACCGCGCCTACTCAGATCTTTCTTCAGCGGGCCTAGATCTTCGCAACTTATGATAGGGCTGACCTCAATGTCGGGGGCTTGGTCACGACGGAGAACTTCCGGAAGGCCAAGCTAATCCTGCCGCACCAGTCAATGGAGGACTCTAACCTTTCTAAGGTTATCTGCCCGAATGTGAGGGTTCCGGCCGCGGAGAAGACCCTCTGGGATGAGCTTATTACCACCGCGGAGAAGAAGTACCAGGAGTATCTCTACCGGAAGGCCCAGGAGAAGGCTTATACCAAGGCCCAGGCGGCTTCCGGGAGGCCCCTTCGCATTGGGAGCCCGGTCGAAAGGAGAAGCCAAACGGTTGCCGGGAGGTCCCTTCGCATTGGGAGCCTGGTTGAGAGGAGGGCTCCCAGGCCAAAGCCTTCGGTTCAGGTTCCGAATACAGGGGCTCCTGATACTAGTACTTCCGGCTCCGGTAAGTCACCTTTAGCAATACATTACGTCCCTTCTGTTAGCGAATATGCTAGCCTTAGGCCTGTAGGGTTCGATGAACGCCTCCTTAGGTTTAGGATGCCCTCGACCCGGTGGGGAGATCATGCCAAGGATTATTATTTTTCCAACTTAGGAGATTTCCTAGGTCGGTCTCGGATGGGTTCTGGTCCTCCGGAGTCCGTTCGCTTGGACCCTTCGGCCTATCTTTCTTCTAGCTGGTTTCGGCCCTCGGACAGCTATCTCGGGGATGATGCAGCCAACATTAAGATTCAGAATTTTGCTAGGGTCGAATTAGAGAGTCAGGGTAGGACTAGCTTGATTGCTTTTTTGAGTGTTTACTGCTTTCACAGATTCTAACACTTGACTCTTTTCTTTTGTTGTAACAGCTAACTCCATGGATGCAATTTTGGCCGCCCTTGTCGGAGCTCACACTCCTGATGCTCCCGTTCCTCTAACTTCTTCCCAAGTGGCCACTCGCATGAAAGCTTCTTCCAGCGCCCCTCCAGACACTATTAACTTAGTGGATGAGGAGGAGGCGCTTCCTGAGGAAGCTGAAGAAGGTGAAGAAGAGAATTGGACTCTTCCTGAGGAAGTTGAAGAAGGTGAAGAAGAGCAAGAGGTTGCTTTGATCCGCAAGCGTAAGGGCAAGATGGTAGCCAAGGAGGTGCCTAAACGGCAGCGGAGAGTGGACACTCCGACCCCTGGCTCTGATTCCGGGATCCCTTTCGAGGTGGAGGAATATACAGTGCCTCCCAACATAATGCTGACTCCGGTTCCCAAAGATGAGGCGAGGCAGGAGCTCTGGATAGCCAAGCATAACTATGCCATGGACGAGTAGTCCCGGGGGCATTCCGAGGTGGAGGCCTTAAGGAGGGTTTTGGGAGTTGAAATGCAAAACACCCTCAACGATCAGAACTACCAGAACCCGTGGGATCTAAACTTGGACCCCCTGTCGGACTGGTTCAATCGTTTTCTCGAGCCCACCTTGGCTCCTTTCGTCGCGGAGAGGACCAACGAGTTTGTGTCTCAGCTAACCCGGTGCGCGCCCAAGCGGTTCGCTGCTTGTGCATCCTTGAACTCCATTTTTTAAGTTCAGGATCTCAGCCACTCCTTGACTGTGGTAAGTATTTCGTGGTTTACTTTTTTCCTCATTATTTTTCTTAAGGACTTTACTCACTCTATCATCCTTTTCCAGCTTGCTGCAAAGGTCGGCCGCCTTTCCAAGAACCTAATTAACCATGGCTTCGTCTTGTCCAAATTTGGGGGCATAGACGAAGTCATGAAGACCCTGCAGGATTTGTCTGCTGAAAGGCGGACGTTCTAAGAGGATGCTGAGCAGCGGGAGGCCCTTGCCAAGGCCAAATTCGAGGAAGAGGCCAGGCGGAGGGAAGCCCAAGCGGAGGCGATGATCTGGGAGGAGACCCTTCGGAGGGACAAGCTGGAGGCCAAGCACCGGGAGGAGCTGAGGGCGGAGGGCGAGGCTGTTGCCAAGGCAGACGCGAGCTCCGGGAGGCTAGGGAAGCCTTAGATGAAATAGCCGCCAAGGTGAAGTCCTTAGAGGAAGTGCACCAGGCGGACTTGGAGTCTAGGGCGAACTTGGCCGTGGAGCTGAAGGAGCTCAAGGACTTTAAAGACCAAGCCTTAAAGAAGGCTAAGAAAGATGAGCTCCTTTCTCCCGTCTCTTGCATTAAGCGCTTCGACGATGGCGTTTACATGGCCTGGACAACAAATGGCCAGAATATCAAGCTTGACTTCTACCCCAAACCTACAGAGATGATTGCAAAATTCCGGGAGAAGAAGAAGAAGCTTGACGCCATGCTGGAGGCGCGCATTGGTCCTCGCCTTCCTCCTGGAATTGACTAGGCCGTTATGAATTCCACCCAGATTTTTCTTATCTCTTTTTTTTTATTTATTTACAGCCAATTCTCTTACATTTAAGACAATCTTTATTTACAGCTGTTTTATTTTCTAAGGGGAAACAATGGTTAAGGCCTGTCCCCGGGCCCTTTGTATATATTTATAATTATTTTTTGACCTGCCCTTAGGGCTAGGATTTTTTTATATATATATATATGATCTTATTTGATGCACATATCTTTCTTTTGGACCTGCCCTTTGGGTCAGGATGTTTATATATATGCTTTTTTCTTTTTTGTGCATACTTTTTTTTTGGACCTGCCCTTTGGGTCAAGATATTTTACTTAGCCTGTTTTTTGTCTGTCCGTGTGGTGTGCCCTAGTACCCCCCTGAGTGGCATAGAAACTTTATTTTTAAGGCACTCAATTTTATTTAAAATATAGAGGCGGCATACACTTAGACGGTACAAACCCTTTAAAAAAAGCCTAAGTTATACTTTTGGAGTATTGGTAATATTTTATGAGGTGATCGGCATTCCAGGCCCTTGGCACAATGGTTCCGTCCATCCTTTTTAGCTTATAGGTGCCTGAACCGATTTCGTCCTCGATTTCATATGATCCTTCCCAATTTGGCCCAAGTACCCCCACTCCGGGTTCCTGGGTGGCTGGGAAGACTCTTCTTAAGACCATATCCCCAATAGCAAATTTTATGTTTTTAACTTTGGAGTTAAAATTTTGGTCACCTTCTTTTGATAAGCTCCATCCGTATTTGTGACTCGTCCCGGAGCTCTTCAACTTGATCCAGAGCTTCTTGAAGTAAAGCTTGATTTGTAACTGGATCGTAAGTCGTTCTCCTGTGGGACAGGAATAACGTTTCTACTGGGACCATCGCTTCACAACCGTACGCCATTGAGAAAGGCGAGTGGCCGGTCGTGGTTCTGGGGGTCGTCCAGTAGGCCCATAACACTCTTGGCAACTCTTCGGGCCAATTGTTTTTCCAGGCCAGCAGCTTTTTCTTCAGGGTAACCTTTAGGATTTTATTGACTGCTTCTGCTTGTGCGTTTGTTTGCGGCCTTCCCACCGCGGAGAAGCTTTTCACTACTCCGTGTTGGTTGCAGAAGTCAGTGAACTCTTCGCAATCAAATTGCTTTCCATTGTCCGAGACTATTTTGTGAGGCAAGCCATATCGACACACTATGTTTTTGATAACAAAGTCTAGTGCTTTTTTAGCAGTTATAGCCTTCATAGGCTCAGCCTTCGTCCATTTGGTGAAGTAGTCTACTGCAACTATTGCATACTTTACTCCTCCCTTTCCTGTTGGCAGGGACCCAATAAGATCTATTCCCCAAACCACGAAGGGCCAAGGACTAGTCATCAGGGTAATTTCATTGGGAGGAGCTCTCGGTATGTTCGCGAACCTTTGGCATGAATCATATTTTTGGACGTAGTCTATGCAATCTTTTTTCATTGTTGGCCAGAAGTATCCCTGTCTCAATATTTTCTTTGAGAGACTGGGTCCTCCTGTATGATCTCCATAGAACCCTTCGTGGACCTCTAGCATAATTTGTCTACCCTCAAGGTCCGATACACACCTTAAATAAGGCATGCTGAGTCCTCTTCGGTAGAGAATTTGATCCATCATTATATAACGATGAGCCTGATACTGAATCTTTCGAGACAGTGCCCTTTCTTGGGGCAACTCACCTTTCGTTATGTATTCTATGATGGGGACCATCCAGCTGGGTTCTTGCCCAACCGTTATTATGGCCTCTTTTACTTTGATGCTTGGCTCTGCCAAGCGTTCCACTGGTACTACCCCCAGCCCTTCGATTTCACTATCTGAAGCTAACTTAGCCAGACAGTCTGCGTGAGCGTTCTTTTCTCGGGGGATTCTTTCTACTTTGTAGTCCGTGAACTCGTGGAGCAGCTCCCGGACTATTGTTACATATGCGGCCATTCGCTCGCCGTGTGTTTGGTACTCTCCCGATATCTGATTTATGACCAGCTGGGAGTTGTTGTAGACTTCTACTCTTTTGGCCCCTACGGCCTTCACTAATCTCAGCCCTGCTATCAAGGCCTCATATTCGACCTCGTTGCTTGAAGCTGAGAAGTCGAACTGTAGGGCTGTCTGGAGTCGAAGTCCGATCGGGGATATCATTGCAACCCCCTCTCCGAATCCATTTTCATTAGAGGCTCTGTCTACAAACACTCTCCATGTGGGGATCGATGGTATCAGCGCATTAGCGGTTGCCTCGGCTTCATTGCATTCGGTGATGAAGTCTGCCAAGGCTTGGCCTTTTATGGAGATGCGGGGGATGTAGTGTAAGTCGAATTGACTTAACTCCATTGCCCATTTGAGGAGCCTTCCGGACGCTTCTGGTTTTTGTAGGACTTGCCAGGGTGGGTGATTAGTCAGTACCTTGATCGGGTGTGCTTAGAAATATGACCTTAATTTGCTTGAGGCCATCAAGAGGCAGAAAACCAGTTTTTCGATGATGGGGTACCGCGTCTGCGCTCCTATCATGCGCTTGCTGACATAGTACACGGGATGCTGAGTTTTCTCTTCTTCCTGGACTAGGGCAGCGCTGACCACGTGCTCTGAGACGGCCAAATATAAGAATAGGTCCTCTCCGAGAAAGGGTTTCGATAGGATCGGAGGCTTGGCCATATGTTCTTTCAACTTTTTGAATGCCTCCTCGCACTCGTCCGACCATTCGAATTTTTGGCACTTCTTCAATATGTTGAAGAAGGGGATGCACTTATCTGTAGACAAGGAGATAAAACGGCTCAGGGCTGCAACCTTTCCGGTTAGGCTCTGCACTTCTTTATGCTTCTTGGGGGACGGCATGCTCAAGAGAGCTTGGATTTTTTCTGGGTTTGCCTCAATCCCCCTCTGGCTGACGATGAAGCCCAGGAACTTTCCTGATTTGACCCCAAAGGTGCATTTCTTTGGGTGGAGCTTCATGCCGTATCTCCGGACTACCTCAAAACACTCTTCTCAGTCATCTGCATGGCTATTGCATGCGTTTGACTTGACGAGTATATCGTCCACGTACACTTACATGTTTCGCCCTAAGAGGCCTTTGAACATCCGGTTGACCAGTCTTTGGTAGGTCGCTCCGGCGTTCTTCAGTCCAAAAGGCATGACCAGGTAGCAGTATACCCCCTTATCGGTCCTGAAGCTAGTGCACTCTTGGTCCGCCGTGTGCATCTTTATTTGGTTGTATCCGGCGTAGGCGTCCATGAAGGACAGTAGTTTGAATCCGGAAGTGGCATCTACCATCTGGTCGATCCTGGGCAGCAGGAAGCAGTCCTTCGGACAAGCTTTGTTTAGATCGGTGAAATCTATACAAACTCGCCAAGTCTCGTTTGGCTTGGGCACCAGGACCGGATTGGCTAGCCATTTCGAGTAGTATACGTCACGGATCATGCTGTTTGTCAAAAGCTTGTCCACCTCTTTCTCTAGGGCCTCGGCCTTTACTGAATCGAGGGGCGTCACTTTTGTTGGACTGGCGGCATGTCCGGGTTGATGTTGAGGACGTGGGTTATGACATGGGGACTTATGTCGGTCATGTCCTCTTGGCGCCATGCAAAAATGTCGATGGCGCCCTTCAGTGTTTTTATTATTTTTTCTTTTTCCTCCGGATCTAGGCTCTTTCCTAGCCGGAGTACTTTAGTGGAGTCGAGGTCGCACACTGATATTTCCTCGACATCCTCCATTGGTTCTACAATTTTTTCGAACCACACTCGGGGATCCAACTCATCTTCTTCAGCCATTTCTGGCTCAATGGTTTCCCGGACCATCAGTACGGGCAGGTGGTGTTGCAACATTGTAACATTGCCTTGCCTCCCCCTGATTTCCTCTCATCGTCCCTATTTCAGCTTCCTGGGTAGGGAACTTTAAGCACAGGTGCCGAATGGATGTGACTGCTCCAAAATCTACCAGGGCCGGTCGGCCGAGGATCGCGTTGTAAGCGGTCGGGCAGTCCACCACCACGAAAGTGCAGTATTTGAATGTGCTTTGGGGGGTGTCCAGGCACAAGGTGACCGGAAGTCTCACTTTTCCCATTGGGATAAGCGTCGTTCCGTTAAACCCTGTGAGTTGGGAACCACTGGGTGAGAGGTCTCGGTCCGTCAGGCCTATTGCAGTGAAGGCCTCCTTAAAAAGTAGATTCACGGAACTTCCGTTGTCAATCAAGACTCGGGCCACCACTTTATTTGCGATGGGGGTCTCGATGACAAACGGGTCATGGTGGGGAAAACGCACTGTCTTGGCGTCTTCTTCCGTGAACATGATGGGTTGATCCATCAGCCGGGGCCTTCGAGCCGGGAGTTGAGTAACCTCCCAAACCTCATTGTGTTTTATGGCCCCCGCATACCGCTTCAATTCTTTGCGGGTGGTTCTTCCAATATGGGGTCCTCCTGAGATCATGGCCACTCTCCCATTGGGTCTGGGTGGCAGATCGGGGATGTGCTCGGCCGGAGCAACTGGAGCCCATACTCCTGCTGCACCCCTGGTGCTCCCTGGGGTACAACCCCTGTCGCCTGACCCAGATTAAGGTGAGGCAGCCGATTCTTGATCCACTCATAGAGGTGCCCTAATCGGATTAGGTTTTCAATCTCATCCTTGAGATTTTTGCATTCATTGGTGTTGTGCCCAATGTCGTTGTGGTACTCGCATCTTTTGTTGGGATCCCTCTGGGAGCTGTCTTTGTACAATGGAGGTGGTCTCCGGTAGTGCGTATTTTGCCTAGTAGCAAAGTACACACGCTCTTGGGAGTCCGTTAGCTCCGTGTACTAGGTGTACTGTGGAGTGTACCCTCTCTTTTGGCATTTCTCCTCTGTCCGGGTGCTGCCTTTGGAGGATCGTTTACTCCTTGAGCCCTTGGAAGGTCCTGCCAGGCTAGCGGTTGGAGCGGAGTGCGAGGGAGCTTGTCCATTATTCCCTGAGGGATTTCCAAAATGGGACGATGCGGGGGCCAAGGCCTGGCCCTGACTATATCCAGAGTAGCAGAGAACTGTATGCCGCTCATTGGTGGAGCCGCGGTCGGGACAGTACCCGATGGCGGTGCTCCGGGCATATACCCTGCTATCCCGATGGGATAGTATCCTCCATAGGCCACTATTTGGGCCTTTTCAAGGTTGATGTACTTTTGGACTCTTTTCTGGAAGTCCTGAAGGCTTGCAGCTCCTTCCTGTTGTAGTTCGTTCCAGAATGGAGTCCCTGTACGGATGCCTGCCTGGAGAAGGGCAAGCTGTTGTCCGTCATCAACTTTCTTGGTCTTCGAGGCTTCCTCTCGGAACCTCTTTATATAGTTTTTCAAGGTCTCTGTGAGCAGTTTCTTGATGTTAGTCAAAGCACTGACCTCCAGGTTGACCTTTTTTGCGGCGACAAACTGTCTCTGCAAGTTGGTCTCTAACTTGTTCCAACAGCCCACGGATCCTGATTCCAACTTCTTGAACCATTCCTCCGCGGACCCGCTTAGAGTAAGCGGGAAGCGCAGACACTTTGGGTCATTGCTGACTCTCATGACCGTCATGACACGGTTAAACCGCGACAAGTGGTCGCTTGGATCGGAGTTCTCGGTATAAGCTGCCATTTCGGGCATCTTAAAGTTCTTGGGGAGCTCTGCTTCCAGGATGTGCTTAGCACATGGCTCCTGGTCCTCACAGTCTGATTCGGAGTCGTCGCCTTTCTATCTCCGGGAGACTCGGGCGATATCTCTTCGGAGTATGGCGAGTTCCGCCATGATCCCTTCATTTAATGTTCCCGTGGAGACCTTAGGTCCGTATTTCTTTTGATCAAGGTGATCCTGGAGGTCACCTTGATTCCCATTGATTTGATTCTGCAAATCGACGGGAGGACATCTCTGTCCCCTCCTCCCTCTACCTCTGCGCTCCTGGTGCACGGAAACGCTCTTTCGATCCTCTCTATCCTGAGGGCCAAGACTCCCTTTTTGGAGTTTGCCCCTCTGCGGACCTTTCCCTTTCGGGAAATCTGAGCGGACCTTTCGCGGATCCTGCGCCTTTTTCTTTCTCCCAGGGGTAGAGGTAGGATTTTTCTTCTGGTTCCCTTCAGCGGGATACCTTATAGGGCTAGGTTCCCTAGAGTTTTGCTGTTGGGTACTAGGTGACGATTCCTCTGGTTCCTTGCCAAGTCCAGCAGTCATTGCCTTGAGATGCACGTGGATGCCAGCCGCCTCCATGGCTTTTTGCATGGCCAGCATTACTTCTTGCATTTTTTGGTTTTTCGCTTTTTGGTCTTCGTTCTCAGCTTCGTGATCGATAGCCTTTTGCCTTAGAAGCACCAACTCTGAGTAGCTACCTTCATCGTAGGCATACACATTGAGGTTTCCCTCGTAGTCATCATCAGGAATTCCTTCTTCTTCCTCGGAGCCTTCAGCTACTCTTGAGGCTACGTCTTCCTCATTTGGATCTTGAGCATCTTCTAGAGGGCGAGGTTGACCAGTGCTTCTAGTCTCCACCATTTTTGTAATGTAAAGCGTATTTGCAGAAGCTTTCTTCAGCTCTTAATGAAAGCACCAAAATGTTGACCGAGGTTTTCGGCAACCAATAAAATAATATAAGATTAGAGAACTGTAAGAAATTAAGAGAAGGATTTTTACGTGGTTGGGGCATTAATGAGCCTTAGTCCACGAGTCTTTGTATTTATGAGTGTATTAAACACAGAGAAAGTTCTTCGTGAGTATTTACTCTTCTTGCACTTATCCAATCCCAAATTCTACCCCATTTAATGAGCTTTGAGGGGGTATTTATAGTGTTTTTTGTGGGGTGATTCCCAGGATTACTGTACATGTGTCTCTGTAAATATCCATAAAGTTGGGTATTCCCAATGAATATACCATTGGTAATGCATGGTCAAATCCCTAGGTGTTGTAGGGCCTTTATGTGGAATGTCCTTATTGTCTTTTGACTGACGTGACTATTCACAATATAGCCGTCAATAGACTTAAATGATCATTACTTCGCAGGTACAAATTGGGGGTTGTGCCGTCAGACTTTATTGCGTGTAACAGTCCCAACACGTTTCCTCCCATGCGGCATTAAATGCGAAATGACTGCTCAGGGGAAGCCTGACACCTCGCGGAGATGCTTTGATGTTACTTAGGCTTCCGGGAGCATAGGGGGCCCCGTATGCCTTCTCCTGGAAGCACGTTCTGGATGCTGCCTTCTTTCATAAAGACTTAGCAAATAATTCAAGTATCAAGATGTTTTGATCCACGTGTCCCTGTCTGGTTGGTCCACGTATATTGGGCAAAATTAGGGGCAACAGGTACAATTCAATTAAGGATATTTTTTCTTGTATTAAATTGGAAATTAATAATTAAGCCTTCTCTATACTTAATTATTTATTTCCTCAATTTAATACAATTAATTAAATTGAAAATTAAATATCTAAGTTGATTTTCATAATGATACTTAAATATTGTTATTTTCATGATATTTAATTAAATAGAAAATTATTTTAAGTTGGGAATTTTCATAACAACTTAAATTTTAATAATTTTCAAAATATATTTTATTTATTTTATTAATCATTTTTCGAAATTGCATTTGATTATACAAGATGATTTTGAATTTAATGTTGAAAGATAGATTAAAGTTGTAAATTCATTATTCTAATTAATTTTGAATCAACTTAAATCAATGATCTTTTCATTTAATGACTACTTTAAAATAAAGGAACTAAAATATATTATTAGAAATTGAATTAATTAGTCAAGAAAATCTAGATAGATAGTATTCTTGGTTGAAGTATTTTTTCTAGTAAAGTTTGATTTATTTTAATGTATTTCGAAAATTGTATATTTTTGGAAATACAATATATATATTTGAAGAAAATTATAATTTGAGTTGCAAATTAATTTAAATTAATACAACTTAAATTAAGTAATTTTGTTAATATTTGCTGGGAAATTAATACTAAGATGGAAATAATTCATTTTATTTTTTTAACCATCTAAATTTAATTTTACAAATATTAAATTAAATTTTATTTAGAGTTTTATTCTAAATTTAAAATTTAATAAATATATATAGATTTAAAATAAATAAATAATAGAAGAAAATACATTTTAAATAATGAGCTTTATTATTATTAAGATATTCGATCTCCATTGTTGGTTTTATATAGCTATTGTTTTAGTGAGTAATCCTCCCTAATGGAGGAACGTTCATTAGCAAGTTAGCACCGTTTAATCTCGAACGATAAGTATATTTGTAAGTTATCTATATTAGTATTGATCACCCTAATGGTGGCTACTGTATATGACAAACGTATGAAACAATTGTAGAAGCTCATGAAATAGGAATGATCTTGACTAATCTTGACTCTCGCCTGAACGGGACAACGTCGGATTCTCTTTTCGATCGAATAAAAGGTTGCTAGAATGTTTGTCATTTTAGATGAGCTGACAACTCTATTCAATGGATGATAGCTTTGACTCTCGCCTAAACAGGACACTGATATCAGTTTGTTGAAAACCTTGGAAATTATTTAAGATTGCATTTTTTTTGTATTTTCTCCAGTCATTCCTACTTGCTATATGCTAATAATTTCTGAATAAGATTTTTTGTTAAACCATAATTGATATCTATTTATTATCTTGTAGTATCCTGAATTGCAATGTCGAATCCCATGGTGTCACTGTTGACTGAAAATAAGCTAAATGGAGCTAACTTCCCAAAATGGAGAGAGAACATTAATATTGCGCTCATAGGTGAAAGTGCCTTGTTTGTGTTGACTGAGCCATCCCCTGAGCAGCCAGGTGATAATGCAACCAAAGCTGTGAAAGAGAAGTTCGAGCGTTGGCAGAATGCTAACAATAAAGCTTGAGACTTCATGCTTTCCAGCATGGTTGACACCTTGAAAACAAGGTTTGCAAACACTGTCACGGCTGCAGAAATCATGACGCAGTTAACTGAGCTATTTCGTATGGCATCTATCCAGTCTCGTTTTGACGCCTAAGAAATTCATCAACGCACGGATGGAACCCCATCAGAATGTGCGTGATCACCTACTCCAGATGGCTAGTTATTTCCAGGAAGCCCAGAATCATGGTGCTGAAATGGATCAGACTACTCAAGTGAGTCTCATCTTGAATAGCCTGACTCCAGATTTTCTGCCCTATACATCAAATTATGTCATGAACAAGAAGGAACAAGACTTTCATACTTTAGTCAATGACCTTCAGACATATGAAAATTTGATTGGAGGTCCCAAGAAAAGAGGGAATAAACCTCAGAATTCTAGAAATGGTAATAAGACGGGTAATCCTGAGGCACATGTTGCTTCTACTTCCAAATCCAATCATAAGAAGAAGTGGAAAAATGCCAAGAAGCAAACTCAAGCTGCGAAAGCAGCTAAGAACAAAAAGGCTGGAGCTTCTGGTGATACACCAAAAGGAAAGTGTTTCTACTGCAATGAGAAAGGCCATTGGAAATCCCAACGTCCTAAGCTTCTTGCAAAGAAACAAGGTATTTCTTTTTATAAACTGATGTGTTTTAGTGAATTATTATCCATTTGGATTATTAATTCTTGACTACTAACTTGTTTATTATTCTTCTTATAGCTGAAGCTTCTTAAACTCGGATGCTGTCTAAGCGAGTTGGATCTGAAAGCTGGATGGTTGATGGAGGTCGTCTATGATAAAGAAGAAGCTCACTTAAATTTTTTTTGAATTAATTGTTTAATTTTTCAAACAATTTGGATTTCAAGTTTTGGGATTTTTATTCCATGTTTGATTCTCATAATATTGCAAACAATTTTTTTTGGTTTATAATAAAGTTTCTTTTACAAATAAATTGCAATCTATGAGTTGAGCTTCAGTACTTTATCTTATAAATCTATTACCAATTGTTATATTTATTATGTTTTGTATGTGTATGTGTTTTAATTACTGATACAAATTCTATAGTTATTTAAACTCTTTACAGAGTTATTACTACATAAACACTAGAAATTATTTCTATGTTTATGAATAATTGTTAATTCTAAAATAATTATTTCACAATTTGTTTAATAAAAAGATCTTTTGTTCTGATAGGGATGGAGAAAAGTTAAGAATAATATGCAGTTCAACGATCTTTTATATCTAATGAACTCTGGATTATATTCAACTCTACAGACTCTCTATCACACTTAGGGATTTACAAACTTTAGGAGTGGATCATAATCTCTATAAACTTAGGGGTGGACTTTATTTCATAGTACTCTTTGTGATACATAATTTTAAACATGGAAACAATATAATAAATTAGCTATTATCAGAATAAATCCTTGATCTTCATTATATGTTCCAGTTTAGATTTACTATTGTAATAGTTAATGATGCCATTAAAGTTCTTTGATAATGTATCACATTACCTTAGTTGATTGGGAGAATATTAAAATTCTTTACCCATCTTCGTTTGGTTGATATTTGTGATAGGAACTTAAGAACACCTCTGATAAAACAAATCTAACCATTCACATGGATAGAAATAACTTATCAAAATTATGAGAATAAGATGGAAGAATTCTCGCATAGTCTATTCGAATGACTTAAGTCAAAATTTCTAATCCTCATAACATTTTTATGTATCTTGATTTGATTGCTTAATCTCTAGCAAGTATTTTACACTTCAAATACTAGACTACTATGTTGTTGACTTAGTCTTAGAGAAACTTGCAGTTTCAGACTAAGATAATAAGTCACATCGAGATATCCCTCAAAACAATAGTAAAAGGTTAAAAGTTTCTAACCAGACATCTACTATTGAGTGGGAGCAATCTGAGATGTAATCAAATGAGGAACAATAAGGGACAATCAAGAAAGATTTATGAAGGTGACCTATATGTTAGATATTAAGGAACTATGCTTTAATGATCCACACCAACTCATAAAGAATTTTGAGATGGTGGTTACTCTGGGGGTGGAGGAATTATTGTAGAAGAGTGTAAAAACCCATCTATAATAATTCAAGCTTCATCAGAGAAGATATAACTTTGTAAATTTGAAATTACCAAAAAGTTATTTTACTGAAGAAAAATCTACACTGCATTATCTCTATTCCAAATTTTAAAATTTGAGAGATATGTCTTCTGTTTGATCATATGTACTTAATGGACAGTAAGGATTTCAGTATCCCTTGATGAGTAAAGCATATAGTTAAGGAGGTTTCATAAGTTTTATGAACCTGGTTCCAAAAATATGGGTGGATTCAAACATACTACACTTGATCAGAGGATCGAGGCAAAAGATTGATTGTAATGCACAACTTGTTTTATGTTAGTGCAAGTGGGAGTTTGTCGGGTTTTGTGCCCTAAATAAAACCCATTACAATCTGATTAGTTATCAATTTAGAATTTTGAAGTGATTTATGGTTACATGTATGTTACATGTTTATGGTTTAATATATATATTTGATATATGCACAAAATCAATTAAATCCAGAACATATAGTTATTCACAATTACAGTATTGTCAATACAGTGGAATGTGATTGTGATTATATGAGTCAAAAGATTTGGTCCCTGTTCATTAGTGTTTTGGATTTACACTGATGTGATAATCAGCGATGAAGTATAATTACACTTGGAGTAAGTGTTATGTTCTTTCCAGGGAATTGGTAAAGTATACTAGTTTCGAATGTATGGAGTATACATTAGACTGGACCGATATTGAACTTGGTCAAAGATATTGTAAACTTACTGTTGTATCTTTCCAAGTCAATATCAGAAGTTGATCTTAGATTAAGAGAATCTAAATCCTGATATGCTTAGGCTCAATCTCAGGAGTGCTATTCATGTTCTTTGATTTATTAGTTAAGCCTACTTTTGGGTCAGGGTGATACGTATATTTTGGGAACATGATAACATAACTGAGTGGGAGTGCTGAACATAAATATGGAATCTATAGCTTCTACTGGCGTATAGAACTAAAGTGATGATTCCTTTTGAGCTTAGTTAAATAGAAGTAAATGGATGAGCTCTTCTTTCAGTGACTATATATTAGATCACTAAAACATCATTTACAGGTAACTAAGTGTTCAAAGGGGCAAAATACATTGAGGGGTGTAAACGATAAATTGGTCCCATCTCGATGTAAATCATCTATATAGAGGATCTTTTAATCACATTAAGATTATAACAATGGTTTAATGAGATAGCATATTGATATCGTGAAACATATAATATGCTCTATATAAGTCTGAGAGTGCAAATCCAAGTTCTAAGAGTGGATTCAACAAGGAATTAATAAGTTAGGGATTTACTTGGTAAATCGGTTCAACTTAGTGGAAGCTCAGCATATAGATCCATGGTCCCCATTCTAGTTGAGACTATACTGTTTGTAAGACTCTATAATTGATTTATGATTAATCAATTATAATTCTAAAAGTTAGACTATGTCTAATTTGTGAATTCTCACAGTTTAAGGATGAAATTGTAAATAAAAGGATTTCTAGGTTTAATTATTAATTAAGAGACTTTGTATGTCTAATTAATAATTATATATTAAATGACAATATTATTTAATAATCTATTTTAGTTATTAAATAATTAGTTTTGGCATTTAAATGATTAGAATTGGAAAAATGGCATTTTTGGAAGAAATAGAAATAAAATTGAGGAAACTGCAAAATCCATGTGAGGCCCATACACACCATGGCCGGCCACATGCTTGCATGTTTCCCAATTATTATTTTCAATTTTAATTGCCATGTAATTGCTAATCAAAGCCTAGCAAAAATAGGAAAGTGGTGGATCACACTAAATAAGGAAGTTAATCAATTACACAGTAAAAGAGGAAACTGCTTATTTGGAAAGTTGTGCTCTCCCTTCTCCTATATATAGCAGCCCCTCTCTTCACTCTTGGTATGTCTTTGTATGCATGATAACCTTAGAAAATAAGAGAGAAAAGAAGAGAGAATTTCGGAAATCCTTGTGAGAGAGAAGTGCCCACACACATCACTCAGTACCTCAATCATAGTTTGGAAGACTGTGAAGGATAACATCCATTTGAAGGAGAATCGGACTCAGATCTTGATTATACTCTGCTACAGACAGGAATCAAGGGTTAGAGTTCTGAGTTGAAGGAGACACTTAATTCCACTGCCATCACTGTAAGTTATTCTTAACCTTTATGTGTTTTGATTATCGTTTTACAAGTTCAATTTTAGGTTGTTAAATCAACATACTTGTGAGTAGATCTAAGATCCTGGTAAAATTAATTCCAACAAATGATTCTCTTTATTAATAACTGAAGTTTACATTTTACATCAGTAATGCGAGTTACATCATTTATTTATTGGTAGTAGGGTTGCAAATGTTCCATGTTCCAGTAGTTCTTTATTAGCGATCCGTTGAGTCGAGCCAATTTATAAACTCCAATTCCAACTACTTCTTCGATAACATATGGACCCTCCCGATTCGGGTTGAACACTCCTGCAGATGAATCTCTCGTATTTACAAATACTTGCCTTAGCACCAATTCTCTAACATTGAATAGTCTTTTCTTGACTCTTTTGTTGAAGTGTCTTGTAACTCGTTGTTGGTATGCTGCGTTGGTTATTTGCGAGTCATTTCGTTTTTCCTTAAGTAGATCCCAGGACAATTTTAAAAGTTCCTGATTTTCTTCTTGGTTATAAAACTCTCTTCTTTTAGTCGATATGATCACTTCAACAAGCAGCATTGCCTCTAAGCCAAATGCTAGCGAGAAAAGAGTGTGTCCCGTTGCCGTCTTCTCAGTACTTCTACGGGCCCAGAGTACCTGAGGTAGCTCTTCGACTCACCTACCTTTGGCAGCGTCTAACTTCTTCTTAATAGTATCCTTTAAGATTTTATTAACAGATTCCACTTGTCCATTAGTCGGAGGCCTCGATACTAATAAGAAGGTTTTGATAATTTTGTTCCTCTCCCAGAATTCAGTGAACAAGTTGCCATCAAAGTGGGTTCCATTATCGGGTACTATCTTCATGGGAATTCCAAACCTACAGACAATGTTCTTGATGACAAAGTCGAGGACTTTCTTATAGGTTATGGAAACAAGGGGCTCGGCCCCCGTCCATTTAGTGAAGATGTCAACTGTTACAACCGCATACTTGGCTCCTCCTCGCCTAGTGGGTAATACCCCAATTAAGTCAATTCCCCATATAGAAAATGGGTAGGGTGATGTCATCATTCTTAGTTTTGTTCGCAGCACGCAAAGTATATGTGAAAACCTCTGACAATTATCACATTTTTTGACAAACTCATGGGTGTCCTTATTGATTATTGGCCAGTAATATCTTTGTCTAATGATCTTTTTGGATAGACTTTGCCAACCCACATGATCCCCATAAAAAGCTTTCATGAATCTCTCTGATGATATTATTCGCTTCTGCAGGGAGAACACCGAAGTAGGGGCATCGAATACCCTCTTCTATATAGTTTACCTTTGATTATTGTGTTATGAGGCACTGAATACAATAATTTTCATGCCACATTTTTGTCATTTGGAAGTTGCCCGTCGAGTAAGTAATTGATGATAGGAGTCATCCATGTAGGAGAGTTGTCTATCATCTTGACGTCTTCCATTTCACATATGCTTGGCTCGCTTAGTACCTCTACTGAATCCAAGTTCAATTCATCCAAGTCGCTCTACAAGGCCAGTTTTGCCAAGGAATCGGCGTTGGAGTTCTGTTCTCTCGAAATTTGTTTGATCTTAAAGTAATTGAATCTTTCCAAGTTCTTTTGAACTTTCTCTAAATACTTCGCCATTTTTAAGCCTTTGGCCTGGTATTCCCCGAGGACCTGGTTCACAATCAATTTCAAATCACTATGGCAGATGAGGTTTTTGACTTTCAATGCCTCGACGATCAAGGCTTCACACTCGGCCTCGTTATTTGATGCGTCAAATTGAAACCTTAGAGCATAGTGAAACTTAAGGCCTTGTGGTGATATTAATATTACCCCTACACCTGAACCTTGCTCGTTGGATGCACCATCCACGTATAACTTCCAGGTTTCCACATCTTGTTGAACAGGCGGAGTTTCTTCTAGAGTTATACCTTCTATCAAGAAGTCGGCCCAGGCTTGACCCTTGATGGATGTTCGAGGGTGGTATGTTATGTCGAACTGCCCCAGTTCAATTGTCCATTTTATCAATCTTCCAAAAGCATCTGGTTTTGATAAAACTTCTCTCAAGGGCTGATCGGTTAACACTTGATGATCCAGTGGGAGGAATAACCAATTCGTGGGGTGGTTGGAGTATCACAGGGGGAACAATAACGAACCAGGGTATTTGGAGTTATGAAGGTGTAGCTGGTGCACATATTGTGTTTTCTGGCTTGTGCTTTTTAGCAGCTATCTGGCATTGGGTGTATTGGGCCTATATAAATAGTTAATAAAATGAACCAGCACTAGTCATCCCATTCTTTTTTGGTTTAAACCTATACCCTATTGTTGTTTGTTACAGTTGTCCTTGAGTGGAATTCAGGGAATCTGAAAGTAGGGATAGTAAAATCTCGTTTAATTGAATCTCCCGCTCCAGGTATTATTTCGAGATGTTCCGTAGCCTGGAAGTATGGTCATAGATTACGAGACGCATGGACTAGGCACAAAGCGAGTTTTTCTAGAGGGGGATATCTAGATTCTGCCCCTAGTAACTTTTACCTACATAGTAAATAGGTTGCTGGTGCTTACCCTCTTCTCGCACTATGGCTGCACTAATTGCTTCTTCCAAGATGGCAAAATAGAGAAACAGCGTCTCTCCAGTTATTGGTTTTGCCAAAACTAAAGGCATCGCTAGATGCCTTTTCATGTTCTGAAAGGCCTCTTCACACTCTTTTGTCCACTTAAACTTTTTGTTGCCTCGCAATATATTGAAGAACGACACACACTTATCAGTTGACTTCGAAATGAATCTGTTAAGTGCAACCATTCTTCCTGTCAGGGCTTGTACTTCCTTAGGCTTTGTCGGTGATGGCATGTATATTAATGGCTTGATTTTCTCGGGATTTGCTTCAATACCCCTTGCATTAACTATGAATCCTAAAAAATTTCCTGAGGAAACTCTAAAGGAACATTTTTTCAGGATTAAGTTCATGTTATACTTCTTTAATATTTTGAAGCATTCCGCGAGGTCAGTGGTATGATCCCTACTTTTATTGATTTGACCAACATATCATCGATGTAAACCTCCATGTTCCGTCCGATCTGGTTTGCGAACATTTCATTCACCAATCACTGATATGTTACCCCAGCATTCTTCAACCTAAACGGCATAACCTTATAACAATAGAGCCCCATGTTGGTTACGAAGCTCGTATGCTCTTGATCTGGGACATACATTTTTATCTTGCTATATCTAGAATATGCATCCATGAATGACATAAGCTCGTGCCCAGCAGTTGCATCCACTAACTGGTCGATCCTGGGTAACGGAAAGCAATCTTTTGGGCATTCCTTATTCATATCACAGAAGTCAATACAAGTTCTCCAAGTTCCGTTAGGCTTTGGGACGAGAATAGGATTAGATATACACGAGGGATAAAACACCTCGCGTATGAAGTCGTTAACAACCAACTTATCCACTTCAAGTTTTAGTTCCCCTTGTCTCTCAGAATCCAAAGGTCTCCTTTTCTGCCTCTTCGCTGGGTAACTTGGATCAACATTTAAATGATGGCATATAATCTTCGGGTCGATCCTTTTCATATCTCCATGGCTCTAGGAGAATTGGTCCTGGTTCGCCTTCAAAAAACTTATTAACTACTATTTGAGCTGCTTGTCCAGGTTCTTCCCAATGTATACACACTTTGTGGGATGTTTTGGGTCAAGAATAACCTCTTCCAATTCTTCAATTGGTTTTAATAGGTTTCTCTCATCTTGAACTTAGGGGTCAAGATCTTGGTCTTTCTTTTCATTTTCTTCTGCCAAGATCGCCATCAACTGATGACCGACTTTCCTATGCTACAACTCTATGCGATAGCAATCGCGAGCCAGCATTTGGTCGCCACGCACTACTCCCACGCCTTCTGGTGTTCAGAACTTCAAGGATAGGTGCATGATCGAACTAACTGCCCCTAGTCCGATCAGTGCTGGACGACCCAACAATATGTTGTAAGCCGATGGTTGGTCAACAATTAAGAAGTCTTGTATAACAGTGGCAGATAGGGGTGCCTCGCCCAAGGTTAATGCGAGCTCGATTATACCAAGACTGGCGATGCTGTCTCTAGTGAATCCATAAAGATTCACCATACAAGGCCTCAATATGGCTTTTTTGAGCCCCATCATCCTTAGAGTTTCCTTATAAAGGATATTTACTGAACTCTCGTTGTCTATTGATACCCTCTTGATCCTTTTATTGGCGAGTTGAATGGTAATCACCAATGGATCGACGTGAGCATATCTCACGTTTTTCTCATCTTCCTCCGTGAATATAATGGGAGGTGGGGAACAAAATACAACGTAAATTGTATGTCACATTACTCGCTCGCATTATTGTATTAAAATGCGATACTGAATCAGTGGTTCCGTCATATGACAAGACATGCGGGTTTTCAAATCCCGAAGGAAAAGGGGTACTCATGATATCTGGATGATACGACTCAAGCTTCGTGAGAGGGTTCTGGCTGGTGATTCTGATTTTTGGGGGTATCTCATTTTCCCTGGGTTGTTCTTCCCGGGCATTTTCCTATCTCCTGGTTCATGAGCCACGAGGTATGCCTCGTGGTCTTCTCACTCCAGGTTCAGGTTGATTTTGAGCATTCATCCCTTGTGCCGCCTTGGCCGCGGCTGCATCACATTCTAATTTAGCGTTCCACCGCTGCGCCTCTTCTAGACGGAATCTTAGGCGACAGTTTTCCATTTCATAAGTACCTTCTCCCATAGGCTGGGTACCTCCACGATTGGGCTCTTCATCTCTCATCCTAGGGTTCTGTCCATTCCCACGCTAAGTTCTCCTCGAGCGCATTGTTTGCGTACTAGGACCAACGTCAGGTTGAGTCCTTTGGGAACGTGTGATCCGTGCGGTGGGGCTACCCTCAGGTTGAGTCCTCCTAGAACGGGTGTTCCGTCTGGACTGTGGGTTGGAAGTCCTTCTGGAGCCCATGGGCTCTTTCCCAGAACAATGATGAGTTTCCTCATGCGGTGTATTAAACTTTTCTGGATTTTTAGCCATGAACGAGAGGGTTTTTTCTTCAAAAGAAATGAGGGTTTTTCTGAGCTTTTTCAAAGAGGCTCTCAATGAAAGTACAAAACTGTAAATGTAAATTTTTGTTAACCAAATTTGAGCCTAACCGTGACAATCTCGCACAGAAAAATAAAGGCTGTAAAATAAAAAGTATGAACACACAGGATTTTCTTACATGGTTTTGCAATTAAAATTCTACATAGTCCACGAGTCAATCTTATACAGATTTCTGATGGTTTTCTCAGTGCCTTTTTTCTGTGAGTAATTTCGTCCCTTTTTTTATCTTACTCGCCACTATTTGTAATTACATAGTGGGCAGTTATTTACAAAGTTGACTGTAATCTTTTTACAACGATCATCCCCTAAAATCATGGGGTTTGATTACGTATCACGTAGTGTAAATGCAGTTATTATTGGGAAATCATGTAGCAGTGTTTTCCCCGCTTTCACTGGGTCAAAATGATTGTGTATTTAAACATGTCTTTAATTGTTGTATTTGTTGGAATTTATTTTACCAGGATCTTAGATCTACACACAAGTATGTTGTTTAACACCCTAAATATAAACTTTCTAAAACGATAATTAAACACATATAAAGTTAAGAAAACCTTACACTGGTAGCGGCGGAATAATGTCTCCATCCACTCAGATCTCTAACCCTTGTATCCTTTCTGTCGCAGAGTATTATCAAGATCTGAGCCCGAATGTCCTTCTCTTTGTGTGTGATCCTTCACAGTCTTCCAATCTATGATTGAGGTACCACTTGTTGTCTGTGGGTACTACTCTATCACTAGAGGGTTGAAAATTGTAAAGAGAAAAAAGAGAGCGAGGTAGGGTTGGCTATAGAGAGAGAAAGTGGAAGGCTCAATTTTTCTGAAAACGCAATCTTTGATTTTCTGACAAAAGCTTATTCTTGACTGAGCCATCACTTTCTATTTATAGGCAACTACTAGGTTTAGGTTAGTAATTATTTGGCATTAAAATAATGAAAATATTAATTGGAAAAACTCACCCAAGTGGCCGGCCATAGGTGTTAATGGGCCTCACATGGATTTTGCAGTTTTCACAATTTTTATTTTTATTTTCTCAAAAATACCAATTTTCCAATTCTAAACACTTAAATGCCAAAACTAATTATTTAATAACTAAAATAGATTATTAAATAATATTGTCATTTAATGTAATTATTAATTAGACATATAGAGTCTCTTAATTAATAAATAAACCTAGAATCTCTTTTCTTTACAATTTCACCCCTGCTTAGTAAAAATTCACAAATTACACATAGTCTAACTTTAGAATTTTAATTGATTAATTATAAATAAATTATTGAGTCTTACAAGCAGTATGGTCTCAACTAGAATGGGGACCATGGATCTATATGCTGAGCTTCCAATAAGTGAACCGAATTTACTAAGTAAATTCCCTACTTATTAATTCCTTGTTGAATCCACTCTTAGAACTTGGAATTGCACTCTCAGACTTATATAGAGCATTCTATATGTTTCACGATATAGATATGCTATCTCATTTAACCATGTTTATAATGTTAATGCGATCAAAGATCCTCTAAATAGATGATTTACATCGAGATGGGATAAATTTACCGTTTTCACCCCTCAATGTATTTGGCCCCTTAAAACACTTAGCTACCTGTAAATGATATTTTAGTGATCTATAAATTAGTCACTGAAACAAGAGCTCATCCATTTACTTCTATTTAGCTAAGCTCGAAGGGAATCATCACTTGACGTCTATACACCAGTAAAAGCTATAGATTCCATATTTATGTTCAGCGCTCCCACTCAATCATACTATCATGTTCCCAAAATATACGTATCACCCTGACCCAAAAGTAGGCTTAACTAATAAATCAAAGAACACGAATAGCACTCCTGAGTTGAGCCTAAGCATATCAGGATTTAGATTCTTTTAATCTAAGATCAACTACTGATATTGACTTGGAAAGATACAACGCTAAGATTATAATATCTTAAATAAGTTCAATATCGGTCCAGTCCAATGCATACTCCATACATTCGAAACCAGTATACTTTACCAATGTCCTGGAAAGAACATAACACTGATTCTAAGTGTAAGTACACATCATCGCTGATTATCACATCAGTGTAAATCCAAAACACTGATAAAATAGGGACTTAGTCTTTTAAATCATATAATCACAATCACATTCCACTGTATTGACAATACTGTAATTGTGAATAAATATATGTTTTGGACTTAACAGATTTCGTGCATATATATAGTAAACATATTAAACCATAATCATGTAAAATTCATGCAAACACAAATCAGTTCAAATTTCTTAGATTGATAACTAATCAGAGTGTAATGGGTTTTATTTAGGGCACAAAACCCAACAAACTCCCACTTGCACTAACATAAAACAAACTGTGCCTTTCAATCAATATGCTGTCTTGATCTTCAGATCAAGTGTAGTATATTTGAATCCACCCAAACTTCTGGAAACAAGTTCATAAAAAAAAACATTATGAAACATCCTTTACTATATGTTTTACTCATCAAGGGATACTGAAATCCTTACTGCTTTTAAAGTACATCTGAATAAACAGAAGACATATCTCTCATATTTTAAAATTTGGAACTGAGATAATACAATGTAGAATTTTCTTCAGTAAAATAACTTTCTAGTAATTTCGAATTTACAAAGTTATAAATCTTCTCCGGTAGAGCTTGAATTATTATAGAATAACTCCTCCACCCCAAGAGTAACCACCATCTCAAAATCTTGAATGAGTTGGGGTAGATATAAGGATAACTAACATACAGTTCCTTAATATCTAACATATAGTTCGCTTTCATAAATCTTTCTTGAGTATCTCCTAACGTTCCTTATTTGATTACATCTCAGATAGCTCCCACTCAAAATTAGATGTCTGGTTAAATAATACTTTTAACCTCTTATTTCCTGGAGGGATATCTAGTTGTGACTTATTGTATTAGTCTGAAATTGTAAGTTTCTTTTTAAGACTAAATCATCAACATAGCAGACTAGTATTTGAAGTGAAAAATACTTGCTAGAGATTGAGTAATCAAATTAAGATACCATAAAATGTTATGACGATTAAAAATCTTGGCTCAAGTCATTTGAATAGACTATGCAAGAATTCTTCTTTCTTATTCTCATAATTTTGATAAGTTATTTCTATCCACATGAATGGTTAGATTTGCTTTTCAGTAGTGTTCTTAAGTTCCTATCACAAGTGTCAACCAAATGAAGATGCGTAAAGAATTTTAAAATTCTCCAACTCAATTAAGGTAGTGTGATACATTATCAAAGAACTTTATTGGTATCATTATTTACTACAACAGTAAAACTAAACTGGAACATATAATCAAGATCAAGAATTTATACTGATAATAGCTAATTTATTATATTACTTCCATGTTTAAAGAAAATATGTGTTACAGAGAGTATTGTGGATTAAAGTCCACCCCTAAGTATGTAGAGATTATGATCCACCCCTAAAGGTTATAAAGATCATGATTCTCTAAGTGTTATAGAGATTATGTGGAGTTGAATATAATCTAGAGTTCACTAGATATAAAAGATCGTTGAACTGCATATTATTCTTAACTTTTCTCCACCCCTATCAGATGAAAATATCCTTTTATTAAACAAATTCTTAATAATTGTATTAGAATTAACAATTATTTATAAACATAGAAATAATTTCTAGTGTTTATATAATAATAACTCTATGAAGAGTTTAAAATATTATAGAATTTGTACCAATAATAAAAACACTTACACATACAAACATATACAAATAATTGGTAATTGTTGTTTAAGATAAAGTAGATGAAGCCCAATCTCATAAATTGTAATTTATTTGTAAAAGAAAAATTATTACAAAATTTAAGAAAACTTGTTTTGCAACATTATGAGAAAAGCAGGGAATAAAAATCCCAAACTAAAATTCAAAATCCAAATTGTTTTTAAACTAAAACAATAAATTAAAAAAAAATTAATAAATGAATAAATGAGCTTCATCTTTATCTTGGACGATCTTCATCCCTTTGTCCAGCTTTCTGATCCAACTCACTAAGATAGCATCTGAGTTCAAGCAGCTTGGGCTAAAATAAGAAGAAAAACAAATAAACAAAGTTAGTCCAGAATCAATAATCCAATTGGATAATAATTCACTAAAACTCATCAGTTTATAGAAAGAAATACCTTGTTTCTTTGCAAGGAGTTTAGGACATTGGGGTTTCCAATGGCCTTTTTGTTTTAGTGCATCACCAGTAGCAGTAGCCTTTTTGTTTTGAACTGTTTGCACAGCTTTGGCTCGCTTCTTGGTGTTTTTCCACTTCTTCTTTGTCTTGGGTCTTGAAGTAGAGGCTCCATGTGCCTCAGGTTTAATCGTCCCATTACCGTTTCCACAATTCTGAGGTTTACTCCCTTTCTTCTTGGGTCCTCCAATAAAAATTTCATATGTCTGAAGGTCATTGACTAACGCATGAAAGTCTATCTCCTTTTTATTCATGACATAATTTGATGTATAGGACAGAAAAGCTGGAGTTAGACTATTCAAGATAAGACTTACTTGAGTTGTCTGATCCATTTCAGCACCATGATTCTGGGCTTCCTGGAAATAAGTTGCCATTAGGAGAACGTGATCACGCACATTCTGATGGGGTTCCATCCGTGCATTGATGAATTTCTTAGTCGCGTCAAAGCGAGACTGAATAGATTTCATACCGAATAGCTCAGTTAACTTCGTCATAATTTCTACAGCCGTTTCGGTTTTTGCAAACCTTGTTTTTAAGGTGTCAACCATGCTGGAAAGCATAAAGTATCGAGCTTTATTGTTAGCATTCTGCCAACGCTCGAACTTCTCTTTCACAACTTTAGTTGCATTGTCACCCGGCTGATCAGGGGACGGCTCAGTTAATACAAACAGTGCACTTTCACCTATGAGAGCAATATTAATGTTCTCATTCCATTTTGGGAAGTTAGATCCATTTAGCTTATTTTCAGTCAAGAGTGATAACATGGGATTTAACATGGCTATACAGGATACTACAAAATAATAAATAGAAATCAATTATGGTTTAACACAAAATCCAATTCAAAAATTATTAGCACATAGCAAGTAGGAATGACAAGAGAAAATATAAAAAAAAAAAAAAATTCAATCCTAAATAATTTCCAAGGTTTTCAACAAACTGATATCAGTGTCCGTTTAGGCGACAATCAAAGCTACCATCCATTAAAAAGAGTTGTCAGATCATCTAAAATAATAAATATTCTAGCAACCTTTTATTCGATCAAGATTGGAATCCAGCGTTGTCCCGTTTAGGCTAGAGTCAAGGCTATTCTATCTTATGAGCTTCCACCATTGTTTCATATTTTGTAAGTCAAATACAGTCGCCAACATTAGGATGATCAATACCATATAAAACACTTACAAATATACTTATCTTTTGAGATTAAACGATGCTAACTTACTAATGAACGTTCCTCCATTAGGGAGGATTACTGACTAAAACAAAAGCTATGTAAAACCAACAATAGAGATCGAGTATCTTAATAATAAACCTCATTATTTAAAATGTATTTTCTTTTATTATTTAAAATATATATATATATATTCATCAAATATCAAATTTAGAATAAAACTCTAAATAGAATTTAATTTAATATTTATAAAATTATACTTAGATTGTTATGAAAATAAATTAAATTATTTCCATCTTAGTATTAATTTTCCAATAAATATTAAGAAAATTATTTAATTTAAGTTGTATTAATTTAAATTAATTTGCAACTCAAATTTAAATTTTTATAAGAATATATTTATTGTATTTTGAAAAAGAAAGTATAATACTATACTATTTTCGAAATACTTTAAAAAATAATTACTAGAAAATACTTCAAGCAAAAATACTATCTATCTAGATTTTCTTTTTGACTAATTAATTCAATTTCTAATAATAATATATTTTAGTTCATTTATTTTAAATTAATCATTAAATGAAAAAATCATTGATTTAAGTTGGGTCAAAAATTAATTAAAATAAATAAATAATTTACAACTTTAATCTATTTTTCAAGATAAATTCAAAATCATCTTGCATAATTAAATGCAATTTCAAATTTGATTAATAAAATAAATAAAATATATTTTGAAAATTATTCAAATTTAAGTTGTAAAAATAAATTTCAACTTAAAATAATTTTCTATTTAATTAAGTGTCATGAAAAAAAAATATTTAAGTATCATGATGAAAATCAACTTAGTTTTTTAATTTTCAATTTAATTAAATCTATTAAATTCAAGAAATAAATAATTAAGTGTAGAGAAGGCTTAATTATTAATCTCTAGTTTAATACTAGGAAAAAATATTCTTAACTTGAATTGTACCAAAATTAATTATAAAATAATTAATTTCACAATGTATAATATTTTCTTATTTAATATTAAAAATAATAAGTAGTCTAGAAATAACTATCTAGAAAATATCCCAATTTAACTAAGTATCTTTTCAAATATTTGAAAAATATCTAATTTAAGTTGTTATAGAAAGAATTTAAAACTTAAATATTTTGAAATTTGAATTCAATTAAATATCAAAATTAAGTGTAACCACTTAATTTGAAAAATATTCCATTTTAAGTTTAAAACTAACTTAAAAAAAATATCTCAAGAATCTTCAATAACCAATTCCTAGAATTCCTCAACTTAATTTTAAATTCAAAAAATATTCAAATTTAAGTTAGATAAGAAAAATCAGTTAAAATAACTAATTTGTAACTTAAATATGAATATTTAATAAATAAGCTTCAGAAAGAATCTAGTTAGTTAAAATTCTTTATTTAATTAAATACAAGAAAAATACAAATATTTTATCTAGAAATAAATTCTAAAACTAAGAGTATTTTTCTTAAAATTAACTTTAAAATATTAAAATGAAAAATAAATTTCATATATTTTAAAAGTTAATTATGTTGCTAATCAATTTTATTAGGTTAAACTAATTTAATTAACCTATCACAGTTATTCAAATCAGGCAAATTGGCCTTCACAATTGGGGTAGTTCATGTGAGGGGGAGCTGGGTTTAGTATGTCGTACCCACTTCTATTGGCCCCCAACTCTCACACAAGGCCCAAAAGAGAGGAATTTAACCTTAAAATAAATAATGTTATTAATTGAATAGGCCCAAAAACTAAATGGACCTAAATAAAATCTATCAGGGTGTGACATTTTATTTAGCAACAACCTATATGCATCTATAATAAAATAAACATATAGGCTCACACAGGCACACAGATTTGGATGGATCCTATCATGTTTCTAGGTCATACACAGGTGAAAGAAGAATGTAAAATATACCTGTTACAAATTATTTACTTGACCTATTGACAATTGAACCATGGGTTAAAATCAGATCATTGGATCTGTCAACAAGTTAACCATGGCCATTTAGATCAAGCAATAATAGGTTTTATAAAACTTACACATAAGCTAAAACACATACTCCTGCAACAAGATGAACTGGATAGTTGGATGTAGGATTTATTTAATTTTAAATAATTAAATTTCAAAAATAATAAATAATTTAAAAAAATATATTTTCGATTTTTAAATTAAATAAAATAATATTTAAAATTAAACCTACAATTTTGAAAAATTAGGTTTTAACTAACCTAAATATCATTTCAAAAATTTGCTAACAACTTTTAAAAGTCTCATGTTATTTTATAAATTAAATATTCAATAAAAAATTAAAAAGATACATAAATATCCTTTTCTGATTTTATAATTTAATTTAAATAAAAAAAATAACAAAATTTAAAAGTTAGCAAAAAATCTTATTTCTATTTAAAATATCATGATTATAGTAATCTTATTTTAAATTTAAATAAGGTCAAATTATTTAAGAAATAATTTAATTTTAAAAAAATTAATATCTGACCTTAAATTTAAAATATAAGATAAAATAATCAAATTTAAAAATAAGATAAAAAATTAAGCAAAAAGATAGATTTTTACCTATTTTCAAATTCAAATTACGCTAATATCTAAAATTAATTTTAAAAAAATCAAATTAATTTATTTCTGATAATTAGATTTGAAATTGAAAAGTAAAAATCAAAATACCAAACTACACAAAAAATCGGAAGTTAATTACATGAAATAGCATGAAAAATCGAAGAAAACGAAAAAAAATTTGCAAGTGGTACGGACAGTATGCATTGCATACTGTCCGCGCGCGCGAGCTGGGGTGCTGACCGAAGATCCTCGACGCAGGTGGCTGCATGCAGCCTCTCCGCGCGCGAGAGGGAGGATTTTCAGACAAAAGGCTGTGTCTGACCGAGGTAGCTCGGCCCAGCATGTGTCTGAGCGCGTGCTGTCCGAGGGTTGCCCCTCATCCGCGCGCGTACGTGAGATGCACCACCCCGATATTTTTTCGATTTTCAAAAATTCATAACTAATTCAAATAAAATCGAAATTGAGTTCTATAAAAAAGTAAATTGCTTAATTTTTCCCAAAATATCCAATAAAAATAATTTCAAAAATAGATTTTCAATTATTTTTCACGAAAATTCACAAACATCAATCAATCATCATACAACACATAGATCAACATGAAACCATCCAAATCACATACAAATCGTTTTAAGTCCAAATTTCTTGCAAGCAAATCAATTACCATGGCTCTGATACCAGTTGTTGGAATTTATTTTATCAGGATCTTAGATCTACTCACAAGTATGTTGTTTAACACCCTAAATATGAACTTTCTAAAACGATAATTAAACACATATAAAGTTAAGAAAACGTTACATTGGTAGCAGCAGAATAATGTCTCCTTCCACTCAGATCTCTAACCCTTTTATCCTTTCTGTCATAGAGTATTATCAAGATCTGAGCCCGAATGTCCTTCTCTTTGTGTGTGATCCTTCACAGTCTTCCAATCTATGATTGAGCTCCCACTTGCTGTGTGTGGGCACTACTCTATCACTAGAGGGTTCGAAATTGTGAAGAGGAAAAGAGAGAGAGGTAGGGTTGGCTATAGAGAGAGAAAGTGGAAGGCTCAATTTTTCTGAAAAGGCAATCTTTGATTTTCTGACAAAAGCTTATTCTTGACTGAGCCATCACTTTCTATTTATAGGCAACTACTAGGTTTAGGTTAGTAATTATTTGGCATTAAAATAATGAAAATATTAATTGGGAAAACTCACCCAAGTGGCCGCCCATAGGTGTTAATGGGTCTCACTTGAATTTTGCAGTTTTCACAATTTTTATTTCTATTTTCTCAAAAATGCCAATTTTCCAATTCTAACCACTTAAATGCAAAAACTAATTATTTAATAACTAAAATAGATTATTAAATAATATTGTCATTTAATGTAATTATTAATTAGACATATAGAGTCTCTTAATTAATAAATAAACCTAGAATCTCTTTTCTTTAGAATTTCACCCCTGCTTAGTGAAAATTCACAAATTAGACATAGTCTAACTTTAGAATTTTAATTGATTAATTATAAATCAATTATTGAGTCTTACAAGCAGTATAGTCTCAACTAGAATGGGGACCATGGATCTATATGCTGAGCTTCCAATAATTGAACCGAATTTACTAAGTAAATTCCCTACTTATTAATTCCTTGTTGAATCCACTCTTAGAACTTGGAATTGCACTCTCAGACTTATTATATAGAGCATTCTATATGTTTCAGGATATAGATATGCTATCTCATTTAACCATGTTTATAATGTTAATGCGATCAAAGATCCTCTAAATAGATGATTTACATCGAGATGGGATAAATTTACCGTTTTCACCCCTCAATATATTTGGCCCCTTAAAACACTTAGCTACCTGTAAATGATATTTTAGTGATCTATAAATTAGTCACTGAAACAAGAGCTCAGCCATTTACTTCTATTTAGCTAAGCTCGAAGGGAATCATCACTTGACTTCTATACACCAGTAGAAGCTATAGATTCCGTATTTATGTTCAGCGCTCCCACTCAATCATACTATCATGTTCCCAAAATATACGTATCACCCTGATCCAAAAGTAGGCTTAACTAATAAATCAAAGAACACGAATAGCACTCCTGAGTTGAGCCTAAGCATATCAGGATTTAGATTCTTTTAATCTTTAGATCAACTACTGATATTGACTTGGAAAAATACAACGCTAAGATTATAATATCTTAACTAAGTTATATATCTGTCCAGTCTAATGCATACTCCATACATTCGAAACCAGTATACTTTACCAATGTCCTGGAAAGAACATAACACTTATTCCAAGTGTAAGTACACATCATTGCTGATTATCACATCAGTGTAAATCCAAAACACTGATGAAACAGGGACTTAGTCTTTTGAATCATATAATCACAATCACATTCCACTTTGTTGACAATACTGTAATTGTGAATAAATATATGTTCTGGACCTAACAGATTTTGTGCATATATATAGTAAACATATTAAACCATAAGCATGTAAAATTCATGCAAACACAAATCAGTTCAAATTTCTTAGATTGATAACTAATCAGATTGTAATGGGTTTTATTTAGGGCACAAAACCCAATAGTATCTGGGAATTTCTCGACGGAAGCTTGGTTCCAGTGATCATATTAGCGAGTTGGGGCCATTTTCCCTTCTAAGGTCGATGATGCACGTCTTGTTGCTTCTTTGTGATGATCGCAGTTCTTATTTACAAAGATTTCTTCGAGGCTCGTTTGGATGTTAGTTTCTGTCTCGTCAGGATTGTAAGCCTCACTGAAAAAACATCTGAAGTTAACTGGGTGAAGTTACAGGAAGTCTTTCCGTAGCGAGATAGGCACCTCGCTTACTAGGTCTCGAGCCAACCCGACTGTCAAATTTAGTTTATACATTATACACTAAGGGCTTTTGCAGTCAATATGTGTCGCTATCGACTTCCTAGTTATAATGTACTTGATGCCTCACTACTCTCATTGAGCGACATATAGTTTCTCGCTAATATACTAAGCAAGAGTTTGTATATTTTTTCCGCGCCTAAGACTTTACACTCAGTAGGTTGCGAATATACTCTGATACTTACGTAGCTAATGAGTTATTCCATAAAAAGCGATTGTATCGATCCATATTCCTTTTATTTTGACACGTGTCCCCCAGTGAGATGGTAGTCAAATTTCTAGTATAGCAATAATTATTTTTAAATATATATATAAATTTATGTTAATTGGATTTGATCGGTTACTTTTGTATGTCAATCAACATCCGATCAACACAAGTGCGGAGTTTAGATTTTCCAATCAAATTCGCAAAAGTGCGAATATCTACACTTTACGGATTGGATTAGATTGAATCGTATGGATTGGATTGAATTACGTATTTTATGAACAATCCTAAGATAGACTAAGAATATTATTAATTTCTTTACATTATATTTGTTTTACATGGCTAGAAGTAATGTCATGGTTTTTTTTTTTTTTAAACTTTTGGACCGTATATGCATATGCAAGATGCCCTTATAGATATTCTTTTGATGTCACTTGTAAAATGATAATTTTGTTTCTTTGAATTTCTGACTTTGAGAGAGAGGGATTCAATCTTGAGAACTCCTTTATGCTTATGATCATTGTTTAGTGACAATTTAGACCCTATATATTTTACAAAATGGAACATAATGTAAACTTTATTTAGTGTTAGGATCATGTATTGAGATTAGAATTTGGGTCACAATAATTAGATAGGGTTAAGAGAGAAAACTTTAGGACTATAGTTAAAAATGTGTGACCAAAATTAATTTCAAAGTACCATTGTTTTATTTGTAAAACAATGAATTTAAAATTAACATTTAGCAAAATAAAAATAATTACCGGTAACTTTTACAAAATAAATATTTTAAAATTATATTTATTCTATTACAAAATCGTGCAAAGAGCGGTTATATTTACTAGTTTCAATAGTTTGAGCCAAATTTTAAACGGCCTGAAAATATTTATAGACAAGATTTGTTATATATCAAAATTAGAGAGATCAAAATCATAATTAGCCTTATTTATTTCTTGTGCCAATGAAAAATACGAAATGCAAATCGAAATGAAAGCTTGCCATTTTGTTGACAAATAGGCATCATTATTTAATCAAAGATAGCATATATAATTTAATTTGAGGTGGAAAATAAATAAAAAAAACTTACAATCACATATTAAAAACTTAATCCATAATTAATTGTCACACTCCAACTGTAGATAGTTATGGTTTCTCAAAGGCATTGGGGAGCTAATGAAGCCAAATTCTGTGAAAAATCAGAGTCAATTCATGAATTGGGGGGCTCAAGTGTCAGCAACCAGGCAGGGTTTTCTGAACAAATGAAATGGAGTGGACTTCTCCATCAATAAGTGTGTCTCCTGGTTCATTTGGCTTAATTTTCTGCTTTTTATCTTCAATTATTGGTTTTATTACTTCTTCCACCCTTGTCATCATTCATGGCTTCTACTATTGTCTTCATCCTTAATGAATATTGATATTAAATTTTCTAATTCCTCCTCAAATTCAAAAGCTAGCTCTTATGTGTACAAAAGAATCCATATACATACATAAGAATAAACTAAATGAGTCATTTAAATGATTATTTTGTATTACTCATTTTCAAATCCTTAAAAAAAATTTAAGAATTATTCATTAAAAACTTAATATCCTTATCGAATGAAATGTTGTAAATAATTGTAGGAAAATGTATGTTTCTTTCCTGAAAGAGTCAACATCAAACATTAAAATTAGAGCATTATTATTAAGTACCAGTGGTTCCTAAGGCTAGCACTTCTCCGACATATCGCGTTTGCGATTGATTAACTATATTCCTTAAAAGTTATTATATTAAACTATATGCGACCTCATACTTCATTGAAACGATATACATAGAAAGGTGTTAAGCACCACTAATCGTTCAGTATTTCGCTAAAAATTAAATCAATCCAATTTTTCTAGTTTGCTTTCATAGAGGCCATGTGGGGCGTGGCCAATCACCTTCTTTCTCTTTTTTTTTTTTTTTCTTTTCTTTTTCAAAATTGACAAATAAATTTGATGTTCCCAATCACCACTGATTTACAATTTCTATCTTTATCAGTCATTTATTTCTTTACGATTGACCACATGTTTTGAAAAATGAAACATACTTTTAAGTTCGATTTTAAAGCAAAAATTTTAATCCTAATTCTAAATTTTTGTCTAACATATATATATTTTTTTAATGACTTTGGTCTGATTTCCTTACACTAACAAATTTCGACCAATATAAGTTTCAAAATAACATTATCCTTTATTTTCTACAACATAAGCTATTAATTATCATGTAATAAAATAAAAATATAGAGCAATAATTTTTGTAAAACTGAGTCCAAAATAATAATTATCTTTTGTAATAAAAAAATATAAGGGAATTACTCTATATATTGTTTTTTTTTTAACTTTTTTTTTTAAATTTACGGTTTGAGTTTCTAAAGTGGTTACACTGCTAGTTGCAATAGGAGTTTCTATACGATTTTTTGTTGCAATTTAGGTTGCAGCGCTAGTTGCAACTGGAGTTTCTATGTAGAATTCCGTAAAAATACAAAAAAAAAAAAAACTATTTTGAAATGTAAAAATAAAAAAGCAAAAATATATATGTTTAATGATTTTCTTTTAGTAATTTATAGTGAAAGCAATTAATTAAAATATATAATATACTGTTTTTGTCAATATTATTTGTAAAAATGTATAAGAATTTACAAATTCTTAAAAATTCATAAATCTATAGGAATTATTTTTCATGATCTCACTCACTTGTTCAAAACTCATCTCTTTACAAATACAATGAAACCTCAATAAAAATAATCTTAACTTTGTTATGAAAAAATTTGGTTCAAATTTTGAGCCGACTATAAATAAGAATAATAATTATATTGTAATTAGTTATAAAATTACAAAAAATATATATAAAATAGACCAAAAATTTTAAAAAATTACAAAATACTTTATACCTATTTTTTTAATATTTTTACTCTTTCAAATTTTTAATTACAAAAATATCTTTTCATTAAAAACAATAAACCATTTTTTAGTAATTTGATGGTTTATTTATAGTTATATTATAGTTGTCATTAGGTTATTTTTCTGGTTATTTTATAGCTGATTTATAACTGTTGGTGATGTTGATTTTTGGTAGTTTTTCAACTATTTTCTTATTTTTTTGCTGAAAAAAAGTTTGTTTTTGTAATTTTAAAACTTTTAAAGTATATTTTTGTAAATAAAAACTTTAAGTAGTAAAATTGTAAATAAAACATACAAAAAATATATTTTTGAAAATTTTCTATTTTCAAATACTGTTTTAAGAAAATATACATATTTTTTGTAATATTTTTTTTTATCGAATAATAACATATGCACACAAAATATGCACCAATATACTAGAACTAGCCCGCGACTATTAAAAATTGTGTCCTTTAAGTAATTGTTGTAATGACCGTATGTTAGGTTATGAATTAGTAAAGACAATTAGCATTAATTATTAGTGTTTTATAATTATATATGATTTTATATTTTTGTGGGTCCTATTTTTAGAAATGGGCATTAGAGTTATAATTTTTTAATTCCGGAGATTTTATTAAACTCTAAGAGTATTATTTATGTTAAATATAAATTATGTAATTTTTATGATTTTTGCTCAGCGACGATAAAAAATACGATGGATGGTCGTTAGAGTCACATGGGTATGTCTAGAACCAATTTTTTAGTGTGACAAATATTTGAGATATTTAGAATACCGAGTTTAAGCAAGGTTATGATTTTAGACTATGTTACCCATAAGCTTATAATTGCTTAAGTTGCAAGTTAAAGGGCATTTTCGGTATTTTACACTTAAGGATTAGGTGGCATGCTTTAAGTTCGACAGTTGGCCACATGTTTATTTTAGAATTATGATTTTAGAAGTTAATCAATTTGGAAGAAAAATCAAAATCAAGAAAACTTTAGAACCTCCTTCTCTTTCTCTGTCTTTCTTACTTGACTCCCACACAAACCAAAAGAATCAACCCAACCAACCTTCAAGTTTTCTGGTTTTTAGCAAGGAACTAAGGTATTTCCAAGGGGAGGTAAGCCCTAGTACTCTAATCCTTAGTAATTCAAGCTTTAGATTTAGTTCTAGCATGCAATTTTGTGAGTTAGGGGCTGTTAGTGTTAGAATTGATGGTGGTTTTGTTTTTGGGTTTATTTTTAGTTAAAATGTATTAATTGTAGCTTGTTTTGGTGATTTGAGTGGTGAATGAGCAAGTTTGAGTTTGAAAAACTCAAAGTTGGGTCATTAATGCCATTTTTGGATTCTGTGTATTTTTCTTGTTGTTATTGCTAGGAAAATGTTGTTTGAGGTTGGTAAATGTGATCTGGAAGGTTTGATTTGATTTGGACGCGAATTGGGCAAGTTTTGGACTTATTTGGATTACTTGGTGCAAACTGGTTAGTCGGATCAGGGGCAGGATTCCCAAAAACTCCATTTATCAATTTGTGTTATTTTTTTCAGACCCTTAGTTTGTTGTTTACTCAATAATTAGGTTATGGCCAAGTTAGTTATCGATAGTGAAACTTATTGTTGTGAGTTTACGTATCTGGATAGGTTTTGGCCTGTTATTTACCCATTTACGTCATTGTGACATAGGGCATCCATCAAGCACGTGATTTTTCGTTCAGGTCGGCCAGCACACTTAAATTCAGAAACGAGGTAACACTAGAATAGAGCATATTTTATATGAATATGTGTATATGTGATAAATGCATGATATGATTCGTACACTACCAACACTAGTATCGTAGTGGCACTGAGTGCATTGGTGCAGTGTACGATGTTTAAAGAGTACAGTACGATGTTACCAACTCTATTACGAACAGGTACAGAGTGTATGTGGTATAACACTTAAGGTTACTCAAGGTACGTGGCAAACCCTACCAACACTCGTACAGTAACGTATGTAGTGCATGTGGGACAGTGGTCATACCTTCAAAAGAAAACATATGGTAAAAGACTAAATTACCCTTGCCTAAGCCAAAAAGCATCCTTACCACCAAAGCGCATTTTGGTCCAATTTAAGACCACCAATATTCTCGACATTCCCAATGTCTATCTAAGTTGCCCCACTATTACTAAAATACTAAACCATACAAAAATGTGACTCTATCGCCTAAACTTCGCGTTCCACTGTTACCGGGCATTGAATATGAAAAACATGAAATCTCATAAATAACATAAATAACACATATAGAATTCAAATATATCTTGTAACGCCCTAATGCTAAGGTACGCTACAGTGCTTTTTCAATTATTGTGCAATCTTTGCTAATCAAAGAAATTTCTCGAAAAACGTGTCAAATTAAAACTTTTGTATTAAATACTAAACTTTGTAATATCATAAAATATTTACAAATGCCGGGATCCCGTTTTCAAACTTTGTAAAATTTACTTTTCAAACTATACATTCCAAAATACACAAATTTATAGGTCGAACAACGACTTTCAAAATACAACTCCCAGATGTCCCGAGACCGAACACTCCAGGTCGCGCTGCTTGACATGTACAATCTCACCCGGGCTCAGGTTCACTCCTGTTCAGCCTTCGTCTTTCCTTTACCTACACATGGAAGCAGAAACTGTGAGTCAATAGACTCAGTAAGAAATGCATATAACATATCATATAATTTCCAACCTGTAAATAGGCACCCATACACCTATTTACAGAGCTTAACAGATGAGTATGAACGTTCTAACTAGGATACGACCATGTACCATGTACCACATGCACTCAGTATACCATCGTAATAGTGTAGGTAGGGTATGGACCGCACCTTGAGTACCGTCAAGGGTTGTACCACAGACACCTTGTACCTTCCCGTACAAGTGCTGGTAACACCATGATGTACTTCCAAACGTCATACGCCTTACCAATGCACTCTGTACCGCAACCGTACAAGTGTTGGTAGTGTTTGAATCACAACAAATAAGCATCTATATACATTAACACATACATACACTCGAATATCCATATTACACATTATACACAGTTCTTACCTGTTTTCCGAATTCAAGTGTGCTGGCCGACCTGGACAGAAGTCTCGTGCTAGATGGATGCCCTAATCACATTTTGAAACCGGGTAAGCCACACGATTAAAACCCTAATCCCAGGAAACCCAAAACCAAAACCTTAGGTTCTGCTATACTCTTAATGGGTTATTCTAACTCTGGAAATGGGGAAACACCCAACCGAGGCATCGAAATGACAAAAATTGAGAAAATGAAAGGCTCGGGAAACCCTGCCAAAAGCGGCTAGCCGGTTTTTGTGGCACTGCAAACTGGCTCGCCGGTTTGCACCAGGTTTCCCAAAACCTCTCATTTGTTGCTCAATCTTCCACCAATTTCCATGAAACTTTCCAGAGCACCTACACAATGCATAAACAACAAAATCCAGGCAGTATTTCACAAAATCAACCAACAAATCTCAACTTGCCATTAAAGCTCAAAGCTTTGAACTCTAAACATAAAATTGCATAAAACCATCAACACCAATTAAAACCAGCTGCAAGGAGTTAAAATCAACTCAACAAGATCCTAAAATTCGAACCCTAGGCATATGAAAACCTAACAGCTCCTATTACTCCAAAACACCATTTCAACCTAACTTAAAAGCTTGAAAATAAATAACCAATGGTCTAGGGCTTATCTCACTAGAAATAGCTTGAATCCTTGCTGAAAATTCAAGGAAATGAAAGGAAGAAATCTGGTTTTTGCCTTTGAATTGCCCCAGCCGAAAGCAAGAGAGAGAGAGGAAAGCTTGAACTTTTGATTTTTTAACTTTTCCTTATTTTCTAAAAATGAGAAAAGGAATTTCTCAACCTAGGCTTGGCTGAAAAATAAAACGCCAAGTGTCACACACCTAGGCAGCCACCCAATCCCATATTTACAATTACTATTTTTCCCTTTAAGTTATATCTTGGGTATTTCTAAAGCTAGGGGTAAAATAGTCAAAATCCATAACCTCGCTCAATCCCGATACTTTATTTTCTCTAAAATATTTCCCACTATGAAATAAGGTTCTAAACTTACCCATGTGATCAATCTAGCCATCCATCGCATTTTTCGTTGTCGCCGAGCAAAAATTACAAAAATAACATATTACACATATAAGCTAAATAATACCCCTAGAGTTTAATAAAATCTCCGAAATTGAGAAATTATAACTCTAATATTTATTTCTAAATATTGGGGTCCACAATTAAATAAATTCACAAATAATAATAAAATAATAAAATAATAAAAATTAGTGCTAATTGCCCTTACTAATCCAAATTACTAAAGCGGTCATTACAATTATCCCCCCGTTAATAGGATTTCATCCTCGAAATCTAACCTGAATAGCTCTGGATGATTGAATTAATTGACATTTAAAATTGAAAAAATCAAAGAGAAAAGGAAGCTTAAGTGGCTGGCCTAGGCATTGTGGAAACAAGGCTTGCCACTTTTCCAACTTTCCTTTTCCTACATTGATAGTTTCCTGTTTTGTCAAAAACTGCCAACTCCTTTGTTCAACCACATAAATGTCAAATCTAATTATTTAATAATTAAAATTAATTATCAAATAATATATTTTCATTTATTTTATTAATAATAAAACTAATTAAAGTTTCCTAATTAATAAATATGCCCTTCAAAATCTCTATTTACTGTTTTTCCCTTCATAAGTGATAAATTCTCAAATAGACACAGTCTATCTTGAGAATTATAATTGATTAATTAAATCAATTAAATGAGTCTTACAAGTAATATTATCTCAACTAGTGGGGGGGGACCATGGGTCTATATATCGGAGCTTCCAATAAGCAGATCTAGAATTTACTACTTAAATTCACTGACTTATTAATTCTTCGTTGAATCCACACATAGAACTCAGAATTGCACTCTCAGTATATAGAATGCTCTATATGTTCCACCATATAGACACATAATTATTTATCCATTGTTATAATCCTAATGTGATCAATGTGTTGGGTTTTATGCCCTAAATAAAACTCTTTACAATCTGATTAGTTATCAATATAAGAAATTTGAAGTGATTGATGTTTGCATGAATTTTACATGCTAATGGTTTAATATGTTTAATATGTTTATTACATTCATACACACAAAATCAATTAAATCCAGATCATATGTTTATTCACAATTACAGTATCGTCAACACAGTGGAATGTGATTGTGATCATATGAATCAAAAGTTTTGGTCCCTGTTTCATCAGTGTTATTGGATTTACACTAATGTGATAAACAGCGATGATGTGTACTTACACTTGGAGTAAGTGTTATGTTCTTTCCAGGACATTAGTAAAGTATACTAGTTTCGAATGTATGGAGTATACATTGGATTGGACCGATATTGCAACTAAGTTAAGATATTACAAACTTACCGTTATACATATCTTTCCAAGTCAATATCAGTAGTTGATCTTAAGATTAAAAGAATCTAAATCCTGATATGCTTAGGCTCAACTCAGGAGTGCTATTCATGTTCTTTGATTTATTAGTTAAGCCTACTTTTGGGTCAGGGTGATACGTATATTTTGGGAACATGATAGTATGATTGAGTGGGAGTGCTGAACATAAATATGGAATCTATAGCTTCTACTGGTGTATAGAAGTCAAGTGATGATTCCCTTCGAGCTTAGCAAATAGAAGTAAATGGATGAGCTCTTGTTTAACTGACTAATTATTAGATCAATAAACACCATTTACAGGTAGCTAAGTGTTTTAAGGGGCAAAATACATTGAGGGGTGAGAACGGTAAAGAAATCCCATCTCGATGTAGATCATCTATATAGAGGATCTTTAAATCACAATAATATTATAACAATGGTTAAATGAGATAGTATATTGATATCGTAGAACATACAATATGCTCTATATAAGTCTGAGAGTGCAATTCTAAGTTCTAAGAGTGGATTCAACGAAGAATTAATAAGTAGGAATTTACTTGGTAAATTTGGTTCACTTATTGGAAGCTCAGCATATAGATCCATGGTCCCCATTATAGTTGAGAACATTCTGCTTGTAAGACTCATTAATTGATTCGTGATTGATCAATTATAATTCTAAAGTTAGACTATGTCTAATTTTATGAATTTTCACTATTTAGGGGTGAAATTGTAAAGAAAAGAGATTCTAGATTTATTTATTTATTAATGGACTTTATATGTCTAATTAATAATTAAATTAAATGACAATATTATTTAATAATCTATTTTAGTTATTAAATAATTAGTTTTGGCATTTAAAAGGTTAGAATTGGAAAATTGGCATTTTTGAGAAAATAGAGATAAAATTTGATAAAACTGTAAAATCAAGTGAGGCCCAATTCAACACCATGGCCGACCACTAGATGAAGTTTTTCAAATTAATATTTTCATTATTTTAATGCCAAATAACTCCTAACCTAAACCTAGTAGTTGCCTATAAATAGAAAGTGATGGCTCAGTCAAATTACACAAGTTTTCACAAGCCTTTCTGACAGAAATTTCTCTCTTCAGAAAAACTGAGCCTTCCCCACTTTCTATACCTGGCCGAAATCCCTCTCTCTTTTCCCTTCATCTTTTTCGTGACCCTAGTGAAAGAGTAAGTGCCCACACACAGCAAGCAGTAACTCAATCATAGATTGGCAGACTGTGAAGGATCAAACTTGAAGAAGAAGGACATTCGGGCTCAGATCTTGATTATACTCTGCTACAGAAAGGATACAAGGGTTAGAGATCTGAGTG